>NC_021167.2:390483-431460 GCF_000331145.2 Cicer arietinum | reverse complement strand
AAAGAGAATAACATATATTATGACATTCACATGACATTAATGCAAGTGAACCAAACAATTGCCACTTTCATTCATAATCAACACATAACCGAAACTATATAGTTAAGAAACATGTAATAAAAAAAAAAGAGAAAGGTGGAAAAAGATTGAAAAAGAAATGTGGGACATAAGAAAAACTACTTAAGGGGGGTGTTGGAAGTAATTATGGAACTGAAATGGTGATGGTGACGATATATAAAATATGTTTAATATGTGGGGTAAAGTAAGAATGAAAAAAAGATGTACAAAATGAATAGATAGAAGGTTTATTAGGTAGGACTTAGGAGGTGGTGATGGTGAAGAGTGAAAGAAGGAATAGAAGGAGTTATTGTAGAGGGTAAAGAGAGGGTGTAAAAGCATTTATGGGATGTCATGCATATATATTATAGAGTCAGATAGATAGAGAGTGTTTGATTTCATGTGTTTTAATTTTATTTATTTTTTTCTCTGATGTTTGGTGTGGTGGAGTGAATACTTTCTGAACTCTTAATTACTGCTATGTCTCTCAACTCTTCTAACAGAAAATACAGAGTATACTACCTCTGTCTCTTGCATTGCATATTTATTTTTTTGGTCTTTGGTTGTTTGGGTTTCATCTCATTTTCTTACAAGATACCCATATGGATTCTTCTATTATTATCATTACCAATTTTATTTATATGTACCGCCTTAAATGTAAAAAATATTTCTATTGTCAATCAATCACAATCGTTAAATTATTATTATTAATATTTAATTTTTATCAGAATTACTTGCGTAAGTCATTCAATATCTAAAACTTCTTTTCACACTGTTGGTGCATGCATAGAAATTAAACTCTTATTATTACATCAGCTTCCTTTATCACTCTCTTCATCATTTCTAAATTTACTCTTTCTTTTCTTTCCCACATACTCTTAACTTTTTAGATGAAGAATCCAATTTCCTTAAATTCGTTCTGAGATAGATTTGTCAATTTCCACCCGTACATAGACATATATATTGGTGGGGACGACATTATTTGACACTTTATATGTAAAGATATTTTTTTAGACATAGATAAAAGAATTCATATGTTGTGAAGATATGGAAATGGAGACCAAAAACATTTATAAAAATTAAGAATAGAAGAGTGATGAAATACTATCTGCTCTATTTGATTGAGATCTTTACCTACCCCGTGACATTAACATCCATAAATTTGTGCATAATAAACATGTTTTTAGTAGGTCAACATTAAAGCCCCACAACATAAAGCCCTCCTTCGACAACATATATAGGATTCTACAGAATAAATTTACCCACATATGATAGAACAAAAAGGTTGGACCTACATACAATCCAAGGATTTCTAAATCTCATATATAACTATTTAAGAAAAACATTAAAGACAAATAAAAAACTAAAATGGATCTCTAATTTTAATTTTTCTTACTACTTAACCTCGTAATTATTAGAAATGAATTTCGTGTTTCTTTTCTTTAACTTTCTGTCCCTAATTTAATTATTTTTAGTTAGTTGCTTACAACTTAACTTGAATGAGAAGAAAAATAAATAGTTGTAATCCTAGAGGTTCCTTTGATGATGCTTTGGAGCTGGCAAGATCCTCAAGGAGTTTAAAGTTAGTTTCCTTTGAAAAAATTTCATGAAAGACTCATCACAAATAACTCAAAGCATGATAAATTCAGAATGACTCAATTAATTATATTGTCCTCAATGGACAACGTCATTTCTTTATCCTATGGTTCTCACTTGTGGCATGAGAAAAATATCATAGTCCTTAATAGGGACAGTACTAGAGCCATTGTGGGAGAGGCCAGAGAAATAAATATTAATCATAAAGGATATAGAAAGAAATTGAGGCACACTTAATATTTTTTTATGGTATTAACTATAATATTTGTTCTGGAGTAAATTCCACCAACAACGTAGTTATTTGGTTTTGGCTTAATCCGTTAAAAAAAATAGATCTTTGTTGCTTTATAGACTTATGTAGGAGCAACACAACCAAATACACTGTAAGAACATAAGATCAAATTAACAACACAAGACGATCTTAATTAAAATCTGTTAAATATGTTACCTAACCGTCTTTATGGTTATTCTTCTTTAGGAAAATCACTCTTGGGAGTTGGATATCTCAACTGATTTTAGTTGATGGTTGAAGGAGATCAAAACTAGTCAAAAGACTAGAGTTCAAACCTTAGAAAAAGTGTAAAAAATGTTAATTTAAGTAACTACTAATATTTGTCTATACAGTGGACGTTAAAAACTATTATGTGATTTGATAAATATAGATTATATGAATAGCGAAATTTAAAACAATCATTTAAAATGAATTTTTAGAAACTAATTTACCAAAATGGATGAACCGTCTAACAAAAAAAATATAGATGTACCCATTTTATTTTATTTAAAAAAAAAAACCTCCTTGAATTAAATTTCCTTCCAAAATATATTATATTTAATAAATAAATAAAAATATAATATAGATTGAATAAAATTCAATAGTTCTTTAAAAAGAATAAAATTCATAATTATTTTATATTTATTATCATGCAATAAAGATCAAATTTTAAAATAAATTATATTAATCAAAATTTAATTTTCAATTTCAATTCAACTTTGACATGTGCAATTTCGAAATATATTACATTTAATACAAACTTCATAATAATGATATTAAATACATATATCATTTACTTTTAATATATTCATTAAATAAAAAAATTCAAACAAATTATCTTGAATTAAAGATAAATGTTTTATAATTTTAACTTATAAATCATGTCAATATAAATTTTCAACGTTATTTTAAATTTTAACTTTTTACATTATTTTTTTGGGTGGTAATTGACTACATTTTAATTTATATTTCAATAAAAATCATGATAAGTATATATAGTTTATGTTGCGGGAAGAGCAAAAAAAAATATGAAAAAATTCGATATTATGTAATGAGAGATTAATAATTTGTATCTTTTTTTTGTATTATTTTTTTATATAATTAATTTAAATTTTTTCAATTATTAATTTAATATAATACAATTAATTATTGTCCATATATGTGACATTTAAATTTATGAAAATATATTGATATATTGTGTGTTTGATATACTATATTAATTAATTTAACGTATTAAATTTAAATAAATTTAATGTTGTGAGATGTTTATGAATTTCACATATGAATAAAGTTCAAAACATATATAAATCATAATTATCACATTTTTTTAGTAATAATTTTCCTTACTAAATAATAATAATAATATAATTAATAAATTAAAGGAGATAAATTTATCACTACTTTTTGACATTAAATTTTAATTTTTAATTAAATATATTTTTAATTCCCTTACTTTTAATCCCTAACAACTTTTTATATTATTTATGTTGCAAAAAAAATAAAATATTTTAAAATAAGAGTAATGCTGACAAGTGATTTTAAGCACACTTATTAAATTACTAAAAAAAATTATTATAAGAAAATCACTTTTTGATATCTTAAAATAATAAATGCACAAATTTCAACAACAAAAAATACATATATATAACAAATGCTCTGAGAACATTTATTAATATTTCGTTTAAAATAAAGGTTGCAATCCGTCCTCTTATTTGCAACACTTTTTTAAGGGTTGACATGGCTAATGGATAGATAATGGTTTTCGAAGGCACATTTGGCAACACTTGTCAATAGTGCCACCTCATTATCATTTGAGTAATTCAGTTTTTTTTTTTTTTTTTTTTTTTTTTTTAATATTTTTATTTTAGTAATTTTTTTTTTTTTTTTTTTTTTTTTTTTTTCTGACAGAATAGTAGTTTGGTTTTTCTTTAACAAAATTCTATTTAATTAGGAAAAAAATCGGTATTCATGTAATGCTATTGTATAAGTCAAAATAAAAATGTAATGTAATTGTCATAGTCTTGTTTGTGTTAACTTCATACGTCTTCCACAGTCTTATTTGTCATAAATAATTGCTCCCAAATTTATACAGTGGAGTCTTAGGATGTATTTTATCACATAAAAAACAAATTGAGTACAAAATTCCTATAATTTATGTAATTACAACACAATGTTTTTGAGTAAAAATTTGACATTTTATGTACACAACTGTAGATGGTAGGTAGTCTTTGTCGTTGAATAAGCCAGTATAATCGGACAAATTTTCTCTTTAAAATTTTAATGTTTAGGGTTTAAGATTTAAATGGTTAATCGATATAATTTTAGATATTTTCAATCATAAATTCAATTAAAACAACAAAAAAGAGAATATTACGTTGAAAGCTAATAAATACACCGAATCAATACATAAATAAGGATAAAGATATTTGGTCTATTGCCATATAAAAATAACACGTAGATAAATAAAAATATAACAAGTAGATAAATAAAATAAAAATTAGTCAATTTTCTTTTTGAAGAAAGAAGATCGAATATATTGTCATCGTTTAATTAGATATTCAAATAGTAAACTTAAATACTTTAAAATGGTAAATTAATAATCGAATATCAAAATAGAGACAAAATTGATGAAAATAATTTGTTTATGAGAGGAAGGGAGTGAATTAGTACCTGATTATAGATGACGAAGAAGATAATTAGGAAGAATTCTTCCTCAGCAGTCATAGAGTCATTATGTTCATTAGATATAGGTAAATGAATTTGATTAAAGTGAGAAATTAGAGATGGACTAAAATGTAAATTTTGGAAAAGCTTCTTTAAAAAAGTTTCTTTACTCACTGAAGTCTTTTTAAAAGCCTTTGAATTTTGTTTGCGGCTATTTACACGTTTGGATTGAAAGTCAAACATATATTTGTATATATTTGAGAATATTAAGTGAGAAAAGAAACATCTTATCTTTAAAAGAAAAATATAGGTTATTGGACTAGAGCTATAGTGTCATAATGCATCGAGTCCAATAGATCGGTCCAAATAGTCTAACGTAAAAGATCTTTGGCTAATAAATTTAACTCTATAATCATTTTGGTCCATAATAAAGAAAAGATTTCATTTCATGCCTTCGATTTTTTTTTTACTTCTATCCCACATTTTAATAAAAAAATTGAATTTTACTCTTTCTTAAGTGAAATTTTATATTTTATGATACATATTTGTGTTTTAAAAAACTTAAAAACAATCGAAACACAAATGTGTTCAAAAAACTTAAAAAAAATATCTTAAAAGAAAAATTTGAATTTTTTTAAAAATGTTTTCCGAAAAACTTTGACATAACACATTTATATTCCGAGACCTTGGAATTTAATTTGAGGGACAATGAAGAAAAGCTAGCATACACTACTATATTATATATACACATTTAGAATTAGAATTGCTATCAAAGTAGACCACTACATCAATCAGTCCCTGCATTGGCCATTCATGAATTTCATTATCTAAATAATAAGACAGTATAAGCAGGGAATTGGGTCACAACAGCATGACACCAAAAATAAAGTGGTCAAATTAAATTGTTTTTAACTTTGTGGCATCCTAATACAATATTTGATTCAATGTAAAAGCTAAAACTAAGACTAACAACATTTGTTGTACTAAATATACATTTGGTAATTGGTTTCCACTTCTCACAGGGAATTGTGTAGGAATAGAACACTCCTCTCCATTAAAAAGAACTTTTGTAGGGAACCCATCTCCTTTTGCTATTTGAATATATGGTGTGAATTTCTTTGTAAATGAAATAACAGATTGTTGTTTTCCAGGCACCTTTGGATTTGTTCCATTGTCTTCAGCTATCAAATAATTTGCTCCTTGTAATCCTTGCATGAAAATAGTGTTATTGATTTTTTTCAAGAGTGTTCCATTAAAAGAGTAAACTTTCTCAAAACCAATAGAAACCCTCTTCTTAAATTGCAATGCAGTGAACCAATTCTGAAAATGAAAAGGTTGCCAATTAAATAAAGTGATTCTAGCACTCCATCCACCTTTAAAATCTGAAACTACATGCCAATTTATGGTAACTCCACAGTTATCACCACATGGTAATTTCTTAGGCACATGTAAATGCTTTAATTTAGCCCAAGCAACTGTCTTAAGTGTCCTGTTTTCAAAAGGTACAAGAAGTGCTTCTGGAGGTAGAAGCATTGCTCTTGCATTCTGATTACAATGTTCTGTTTTGGTATCACCTTCATCACAACCACATGCACATGTGTTACAAGGAACAACAGAATCATTATAATAAGCAGAGAAAGAAACACAACATCGAGTGTTCCTCTTAACTGGTTTTGATATATTGCAAATTATTTGCCAACTAGCAATAGTGAAAACAGTAGCTTCAAGTCCTCTAGGATCAGGAAATGTAGAAGGTTCCACCTTTAATGGTGCACCACATTTATAATAAGGATTAAGAATACCCATTATTTTCCATTTTTCAGGTGGATAAAGTGATGTTTTATCCAAATCAGGTGGAGCTTTAAACACTTGCATTTGGAAAACAGATTTTGATTGAGTTGGATCCATAATGATAGGTAAAATAGAACCATTTCTACAACAAAATGGTATTTTACCAAGTTCAGTATCATTGTATTTCTGTGGAGGCAAATCACTGATTACAGGATTCTTTTGACAATTAAGTACTTTAGTGAAATCCATATCTTTATAATACTGTCCAGCAGCACCATAGATACAATCAGAGTAATCTATCTCACGTGGAAAAGCACCTTTCATTGTGGATATGAATTCACCTCTTGTCCATTCCCATGTTAAGTTCCAACGATCTAAACGTCCTAAAGGACTTTGATTCTCTAAGGTAACTTGAACAAGATAGTTATTGTCATATGCTTGAAGAATATCATAGGATATTGTCAAATCCCCTTTCTGACGTGGCAAGAATTTTGTCTTTGAATGTATCGACTTGTGTTTTGGGTCTCTTTTACAACACGCCCACATGGAACTCTCTGGAGAATAATACGATTAATTAATTAAAACTATTGTAAATTATTTTTTTTAAGTCAACTTATTTTTGAATGTCAATAAAATTTATGAAATTTGATATATATATATATATATAAAATATAACCATTTATTTATTAAAATCATTGTTTCCTTGCGGCACGGGTTACAAACTAGTTCATTAAATGAATGAATATAGAAAGAAAAAGAAACTCACTACGGATACTTGGGCGGGGGCAGTTATATCCATCAGTTAGCAACTTGATGTTTTTAGGCATAGGAACTGATGGTGGCTTAACACCAAATTGTGTGCCAGAAAGTTTAATGATAGCTTGAATTTGGGAGAGATCATTTGCTGTGTTGATGGAGGTTTCCAAATCTGGAATAGAACTACCAACAAAGGTTGTTCCATTACCAACAAAAGCAGGAAAGTCACCAGCTTGGAATAGAATAGCACCATTGGCAGAGACAAGAATTTCTTGATGTTGAAAACCTATGAATAACTGCCATGTTTTAACAACATCTTTTCCTGTATTGAGGATTGTTGCAGTGGCATTGAAGGCCCATGATTGTGCTGTCACGTTTTTGACACGTGGGAATTCTTTTCTTCGATCAATTAAATCATAAGAAATGAAAACGCCGTTACAGTTTTCTGCTGCGGGTGGGAGAGCCTCAGGATCTTGACCTTCACATGAAATTAAAAATGCTACTAGTAAAAATGATAATAATTGACATATCCATGGATTTAACATGTCTTTTTTATTAATAGAAAAAATGATGAGGGAGACGAGTTAGAGTGAGGTTATTGAGGGGAAGGGAGTAAGAAGAGTTAGTGTCGAAATATTAGCTAAGAATAAGTCACATAGGAACATTGACCTTTAAATATGCGATGGATTTGGAAGGGGACAACTATTAATCATTGTTTAACATCTGTTATTTTCCATTCCATCTTTAAGAATAAAGCATGTGGGTAGCTCTTCCAATGGGATCACATCATTTACAACAATTTTGTACATTAATTTTATATTACAAAATAATTTATTTTATATATATTGTCAATATAAAAAAAACTTATACATATAATGAATAATAATCGTCTTATATTAAACATATTTGACTTGGAAGATAATCATCTTTAAAATAATGTACATGAATAACTATAACTATGACGTGTTGATAGTGTAAAATATTTTGTATGGTTGATGCAAATTAAACTCATTACAAAATGAATTATTTAATTAATTTAAACATTGTACTAATCAAGTCAAAGTAAGTGAGCGGATATTTTTTAATATTTAAATAGAGTGTAAAAGCGTCACATGATTAACTTGATATTTCAATTATGTCGACATCTCAAATTAATCATCCATTATTTGCAGCACTCTAAATTATTTTTAAAACTAGAATAAAAGAAAATACAATATGCTCGAGGGACTATACCAAAATCAAAGAAAATAATCTTCAAAGATACACAATGTATTAACTCATTAAAAACCTCATTCTACTAAAAACATCATAAGTATTAAAAGAAAAATTATCCCACCAATTATTGTTTATCAAGTGAAGTCCCAAATTAGTGATCTTGTTTGTACATCGATTCTCTTTTTTTAAAATATGAAATATAATAAAATTCATTCTTTTAATCATGTCAAAACAATTAAGACATATATTTTTAATCAACTATAAAATTTAAAATATAAAAATTAAATTTGACAATTGTGAATCATATTAAGATTAAGTACTTAGAGGATGTAGACACTTAAGTAGCCACAAATTTAACATCTTATTTGAAAATCTCATGAATCTCTTTCCATTGATCATAAACACAAACAAAGACAGGTTTGTTTGTTACCGTGCTTTGTCCAAGTTTATTTGTAACGTTTGCATATATAGCTAGGTGGAGAATGGAGATAGACGCAATTATCTTAGGCCTAGATATATACGTATATTGTAGATATTGCTAGCCAGCACACACACGTTTATCATTAAATACAAAGATGGGTTCTTTTCAGTTGTCTCGTGGAATTGAAATTCTTTTCTTTCTTTTTTTTTTTTTTTTTTTTTTTTTTTTTTTTTTAATGGTTTAAAAATTTTTTCCCCAAAAAAGGAAAGTGGTTTGGTTTTTTTTTTTTTTTTTTTTTTTTAATTTGCTAGGATAAATGCTTTTTTAATGGGAATTATCTATATCTATTTTGGCTAAATTACAATAATTATTAATTGTAAAATAAAATTTTAATTTTATTTGTATATAATTACACAAAAATGTATATATAATTATATATAAAGGAATGTTTTGTTACCAAAAAATATGAAGGAATGTTTTGGTGTATTTTTTCTTCTTTAGTTCAATTGTTTCGTTATTTTAAGTTATTATATTTATAATTTTATTTTTCTATATCCAATTAAATAACTTAGATTTTTTAATATATATAATGCGATATTAAATTTTGGTTTGGTATTTTTTTTTCAAATCCCCCAATATTATTTAAACTATTACACTTTTATATTTCATTATCCAAATAAATAACCAACTTTCACATAATTATTTAAATTTTCTAGTTTTTATTATTTTTTTATCAAAAAAGTATTTTTAAAATGACACAAGTGTTCGTACACTTCATTAATTAACAAGAATTACTATATTTAAACACTCTTAATTTTTATATTTTATTTAGCACTTTATTTTATATATATATATATATATTTTCTTAGATATCAAAATTTATCATATCTATTACGATCTCACTATTTCTATCTATCTCAAGGGAGTAGAATGTGTGAATTAATGTACACCAAACCTTTTTTAATTAATGAAGTGAAAATGAGGATGAATGTGTCTCAACAAAAAAGACATGTAATCTACCTTTGTCTCCAAAGCCTAAAACGTTTTCATCAAAGACTAAATAAACAGAAAAAACAAAAACAACCATAAACTATTGTCCTTACCTTCTTTTCATGTCTGTTTATATCACTTCAACGAAATCAATTACCAAATTCCTTCACCGACTAGCTCGTTATACTATTCAATTTTCATATGTACTCGATTTCGGACCCACCCTTTGAAGAGACATACAAGACCCTTCTCAACAAGGCCCAAAACATTGATAATATTAATGATGAATTAACGGTGGATGATGAATGTGAGCTTCCAGTGATTGATCTGAGCCGTTTAAAAAAGAGTGATGATGAGGTAGCGATAGAAGAGTGCAAGTTTGAGATATCAAAGGCTTCAAAGGAATGGGGTTTTTTCCAAGTTGTAAAACATGGAATTTCAAATGACATTTTGAGAAGGTTAATGTGTGAGCAGAAGAAGTTGTTTAAACAGCCATTTGATAAAAAGACGAAAGAGGACAAATTATTGAACTTCTCTGAGGGTAGTTACCGTTGGGGAACACCAACTGCCATAACCGTTACACAATTATCTTGGTCAGAAGCATTTCATATTCCTTTAACAGATATAATAGGATCTACTCGATCAACCACTCATCTTAGGTATGTTATCCATCATTAGTCACATTTTTTTAGCTAATTTTTTTATTAAAAACAAAAACTCCAACGAATACACTTAATTCAAGACGAAGAAAAATCCTAAAATCAAGCAGATTTTTCCTTAAGTTTTATATATGCATTATTTTTACTCCATAGTTGCTAAAAAAATGTGGCTCTGGTCACTATCATTCCATATTTCATCTTCTTATCCAATCCATTAATTAGTCAAATTTTCATTTAGTTTTCTTTTACTGAAAATTCTCAGTTAGTTGTTTCTTGAATTTTTCTTGTTGATAGTTAATGTACAAAAGAACGCAGAATTTTTCCATAAGTGAATCATTTTACTGCCACATTTTCAAAAAAATATCACTTTACACCCATTTTTTAAAATTGCGCTATCCACGATAAAAACAAAATTAATTTTATAATAATAAAATATAGATAATAAATATAATATTTTTAATAAAATTTTCGATCTATATTTTTACAAGTCTTAGACAACCTCATAATTCAATTATAAAAAATAACCATTTTCAATATTTTTTAAATTTTAATATTTGGCGTGCTTAGATGGTAATTAAATCACGTAATTTAATTTTTCAGAATAAAAATATTATTTCAAAAACGTTAAAATTTGGATTTTCTTAAATTTTTTCAAAATAAAAAATAAAATCAAAATTTGAGTTATATTACGATGCATTCTTTCCACAAACTCAAAACTTTAGTTTTATAAAATGCCATGTTCAAAAAACAATCAGTTTTTCAATGACTTTATTTGTTAATCTAATATGTTTTTTAAAACCCAAATTTTGACATTTCTTAAAATAATTTGAGTTTTTCAATAAATAAGGGCTCCTTTTGGGTCGTTCTTTGTTTTTTATTTTTAAAGTTAATATTAAAAATAAAATATGTCTTGACCACTGAAACTTGAATTGACCACCACTTCTTGAGATAAAATGAAGAAGAAAGAAATAGAGATGATGTAGAGGGGAATAGAGACACCTTATGCAAATGCTCCAAATTCAACTTTATTTGGACCATCTTACCTTGGCTCAAGCTTACACACATTTATGAGTTAGCTTGTCCTTTTCTTTTAACATTTTCATCACTAATCCTGTACTTTTCTTTTAGTCCCTCTTTTCATAAGTAAATTCATCAAGTGTCATTCTCAAAAGCCTATACTTTGAATTGATATTTTGTCATAAATCAATTCATGATATTTTCATTTTTCATGAACTTATGTTGATATATACTATTCAAAATTATTCCTTACCATTCTGCTTGTTAGTTGTTACCATATATATGTGTGATCAACCTATTAGCCTAACTAACTTTAATGGATGTTTATATATGTATGCAGTTCAATAATTGAACAATTTGCTACCACAGTTTCAAACCTTGCACAAATATTAGCTGATATATTGGCTGAGAAATTGGGTCAGCAATCAACTTTCTTTAAGAAGAATTGCTTGCCAAACACATGTTATCTTAGGTTGAACAGATATCCACCATGCCCCATTGATTTTAGGATTCATGGTCTAATGCCACATACTGATAGTGACTTCCTCACCATATTATATCAAGATCAAGTTGGAGGTTTACAATTGGTGAAAGATGGAAAATGGGTCGCAGTTAAACCAAACCCCGATGTTCTTATAATCAACATTGGAGACTTATTTCAGGTACTTAATTAATTATATTTGAGTAAAAATCATTTTGGTCATTGATAGGTGTCGTAAAAATAGTCATTGAATGTATTGAAGTTATAAAAAAATACATCTAAATGCATATTTTGTTAGTCATTTTAGTATGTAAATTTTTTCTTATATCAATTTAGTTATTCGAATTTGCATTTCATTACTCAATTTAATTCATAAAATTACAAACAAAAGAGAAATTTAGATGTATATTTGTAATTTCAATACAGAACTATCAGTTTGGTCTTCTTGTTTTTTTTTTCTTCTTGAATAAATATTAATATTAGACTACTATTGTTGTTAATAATGCAATACATGAAGGCTTGGAGCAATGGAGTGTATAAGAGTGTTGAGCATCGAGTTGTGACCAATCCAAGAGTAGAAAGGTTCTCTGTGGCTTATTTTCTTTGCCCTTCCTATGACACAATGATAGAGAGTTGTGCAGATCCCTCTGTTTACAAGAAATTCAGCTTTCAAGAATATAGACAACAAGTTCGTGATGATGTTCACAAGTTAGGTTCCAAAATTGGCCTATCCAGGTTTCTTATATAAATCATGAAAATAATTAAGTGGTGCATAATTACATTAATTAATTAGCATTATTGTGGCTATATAGTTTAATATTCCAACACCAACTAGTACTATTGCAATAGTATTAGATAAGGATCAAGAATCAGAAAGAGTAAAAAGTGACGTTTTGATCCTCTGCCAAGCCTAGACATCCAACATAACAAACAAATTATAAGGGATGTCTCTTATTGTTTTCCCTTTACAATAACAAAAAAAAAAAAAGTGATATATACAATACATGTCTTTATAAAGTGCCTAAAAGGTGATGTTGAAAATAAAACATCTAAGTCTTAGTTCTGTGAATGTTGTTCCTAAATTGGGTGGGTTCATTGAGTCAGTGATTAGTATCACCCAGAAATTGATCTTCGTTTTGCTTATTAGTAATAAGAGTGAAGTATATGAGCAACATTGTTCCCATGCTTGACCTATTTAAAAATAAATAAATAAAAAATGAAAATGTAGTAGATAGAAGCAAAAGTAGTAAAAAAAATAAAAGATGAGAAGTGAATCTTACAAGGTGGCAAAGAAAATAAGAACCCTTTTAGGATCAAGTGGGCAAGAAGAAGAAGAACGTATGAAACTATTTCTACGAGTGATTGATTTGGTTTCAGTAGCGGTGGTGTTAATGAAATGATCAGTGGACCCCACTGCCATTGATGCAGCCTTATCTGGAGTACTGCAAGAACCTGTGAGAGTACCTTTTGGTGAGCATAAAGCAGAGATGGCATCCTTATTATTATTATTATTATTAATATCATGACTATGAGGACTTAGCGTTGTGATGCCATTCAACTTCCTATCTCCCACACGCTGAGATCCTTTCCTCGAAAGGCTCCTCTGCAACTTTTTTTTGTGTGTGTCAGAATCATAATCAAATTCAAATGTCAATAAACCCTTTATTGTATAGGGAAAATTATATTTTTTGTAGTACATCTTAGATACACACAACATGTCACACCAAACAAAATGGAATAAAAGAACCTTACTCTACTTTCTCAAACATGATCACTATAAATAGTTTAATTGTAATGTCCATAAAAAAGATACATAATCACTATAAATTAATTTTACATTATTATTCAATAAAATTTTATCATATTGCTACATCATTTTAAAAATAACAATAACATATTGAACATTAATGTAAAATATTTTATATTATCTTTGTATAAATAAATATCCCTTCAAATTGTGTCCTTTCAAGTTCAATAACACTATGAACATACTCATGTATTATTACATCTTAGTTTATATTATGAATGAAAAAGAGAGAGTCATACCGTAATTCTGGAATTTGTATTGGTGGCATCTTTGTTGATGCCGGAAGAGTAGGCATCCATATCAATCACAAAACTATCGACTTTATCGCCTGTGTATTGAAATGCATTCATGTGATCTGATTCTGTAATTCTCTGTTTCTGTTCCATTTCAATACCATCTCCACAACCATAATAACATGAAGATGACAAATCCACCTTCAAAAACCAAATTTAAATTAATAAAATACTATTAATCAAACCAATACGATGAAGAAATATAAATCTAACAAAGGAATTAAACAAAATCTTACGCACCAACTTGTGATTATCCTCCATATTTCAATCACTAATTCCTAAGAGAAGATAAAACAGAGGACCCTGTTGAGGTTTGCGTACCAAATGGGGAACAACACAAGATTGGACCCTGATTAATCAAAACTATATATTATAATAAAAAGAATATGCAACTAAACAAAATCAACTAAAGGTAACTTACAACAACATATAGCCATGGATGGACCACAAGCAAAGTTTTCCTTTTTAAATTTACGCAATCAATAATTTGATTGATTTGAAACTAAGCAAAGCCCAATACACGAAGAAAGAGAAAAGGTTGGGAATGTTGGGGTGATAAAACAAAAATTGAATTGTTTCTTTGTGATAACGATATGCAATATCAGTGAATCACAAAGAACAAATTGACATGCAACTACTCTCTATTTTGTTTTTTGAGGCACACACAATACTTTTTTTTTCTTTTTTTTTTCTACATGTAATAGAATGATTTGTTTTTCTTAGAAGGGAGAGGAACTGATGGTGGAGATCAGTGTAAGAGGGAAGGAAAATATTTTGTTGACACATTTTTTATGCTCTCCATTGATTTCTATATTTTTTATAGATTTAATTTATATACACGTAACATTCTAAAAGTTTTTTTACATAAATAATCTCAAACCGTCGAATCATTAACTTTTTTTAATTTGTATAATAACTACATCCAAAATCATAAATAATTATGATGTACTCACAATATATAATTTTTTACATTATACATAGTAATTAATTTCTTTTATTATTGCGGGGGCAAATTGGCTTTCTCACATACAATGATTATTACAAGCTTAATGTTAATCAAATCGATATTACTAAATGTTAATCATATATTACTTATAAAGTTTAATTTCCAGTTATTACCACAAGAAAAAATCCATACAAGGTTGTGTAAAATAAATTATACATCGTAATTATTTGTTTGTGTGACTTTTGAAGCAATATAGTATTCCCTCTTATTCATTTTTTATGTCTATATAGAAAATAATAAACAAATTCATACGTATTATGATTCAGTTTGAACTCGAAATATGATATTCAACTCAACAATATCGATTTTTGTCCGTTGAACGAGATACTTCAATCCATTTTATAAGAGACCTACCAATATTGACATTAGTGAATTGTGCAAGGTCTATATGGTGCTTTTTATAAGAGACAAATACTTTACAAATAAATCAACAAAAGATGATGTATTTGTTTAATAATATGAACCAATTTGATCCATAATATAGATCAAATACATCTTTTTTTTTATTATTATTAAATATTAGTAATGATTTATCTATTATGAATTATTAACGGTTAATTTTTTTACACAAATAATAAATAATGTATTTTAATTAAATGCCTACTTATATATATAAAATATCAAATATTACTTAGAAACATATATATTTTAGATTTTAATACATTAATTTATTATATTTAAAAAAATTATATGTGGCCTGTTGTCACCTTTAGTAGTAGTTTTGATAGAAATATTCTCAAAAAGTAAGCTAAATTAGTTTTCAAAATAAATTTTGTAAGGCAGTGCATTAATTGAATAAAATATTTTAACATTATTATATAGTCATAATCATTTTAATATGATATATTAAAATACATATTTTTTAAATCAAAAACAATTATCTAATTATTTGTTATCGTGATAAATTATGATTAGATGATATTGTAAGGTTGTTTTCCATTATTTATTTTATTACGAAATTTGTTTGACATTATTAGTGCACTACATTTATTCTTAATGGTTTTATACAATTTTTTTTGTATTACAAATTTTTTGTAACATACACAAATTTATTGTGTTTAAAATAATTTAAGGTGTTATCAAATAAATATAGGTTAGAAGAGGGGGTGGATGGAGTAGAGCAAATCAGACTTCGTCATGGTGGAAGGATATAAAAGGTGTTTGTGTTGGGGTGGGAGAGGGGGATTTGAGTTGGTTTCTTAATGGTGGTTAATGGGGGAGATACTTCTCTTTTGAAGGAACGGTGGTTGGGTAATTGTCCTTTAAAGGAGAGATTTAGTCATTTATTTAGTTTGAAGGTGAATAAATAAGTCTTCATGGGGGATACGTTTAGGCTAGGTTGGAGGGAAGCGTGGAGTTGGAGGAGGTACCTTTTTTCCGTAGGAGGATGATATGGTTTTAGAGTGTATTGTTTTGTTGGATTATATTGTCTTGAAGGAAAATGTTATGGATACTTGGATTTGAAAGCACGACTATGGTAATGAATACTTGGTTAAGGTATCTTATGATACTTCTTTATGATCTAATTTGAAACAAATTTGTGTCACTTAAAGTGTCTTTGTTTTATTGACGCTTGTTGAATAACAGGTTGTCCACTAAAGATAATTTATTTCGACGTAGAAGACTTATTGAGTCATCCTGATTGTGTGTTGGGAATTGTACAACAGAAGAATCTTTACAATTTTTTTTAATGTAACATTTTTTGTTGTGTTTGATTAGATATTTTGGATTGATTATGAATTATAAGTGTTTTGTCTAATGATGCCTCAATGCATGTCTGACAATTTAAAGGCATGTTTTCTTGTAATTTTAGATCTTCATTTGGTTGACGAGTGTGAATAATTTGAGAAGTCAAGAATGAGTGGGTGTTCAATCAATCAAGGGTTCTTGCATCCTAACTGGTGGATTATGTCAAAGTCGTGTTATGGTGGTGGCTAAAATCTAAGGTTGAATAGAGAGTTTGGTTATGAATTAAATCAGTGGTGGCACAATTCAATAGCATGTATAGAGTTGGATTTCAATAGATTGGTTGAGTAATGTTATATAGAGTTGAGTTGGAGTTAGTTTCTGTAGAAATAGATATTGAGTCTTTGGTGTTTTTTGTTCTTTTTATGTAGACTTCTCTTGGGATGCCACCTTGCACACCTTGTACTTGTATTATCATCTATTAATTATTTAATGAAATTTTTGGCGTGCTCAAAAAAAATAAATAATAAAAACAGCATAACTATTATATTTTGTTAGGAATGGTTCCCGCAAAAAATGCACATGAATATAGAGTATTTGAACCATTTTCTGTGAACCATCATTATTGAGATAAATTAGTAATATTGATAAAAGGTATAGTTAAAAAAACACATCTAATAATTTAAAAGAGTATTTATATTTAGAGATAAGTTTATTGAAATTTGTTTTTTCTTAACGAAATTAGTCTTTGTCTCTTTTAGATAATATACTCCCTTTTCTTTAATTAAAGAACTTTTTAACTTTTTTTATTATTTAATATAAGATTTAGAAAAAAATTCTATATACATTAATGTGTTCTTACGAAAATATCCCATTAAATTTACTATTGAAAAACATTAAAAAAATGTCTTATCATATCACATATAGGTGAGTTTTTTTTCTTTCAATCAAATTTTTCCATACACGAGAGTAAGAGGTCGAACTCGTGTATATTTGAACTGTTATTTTATTTTCTTTAACCGTCAGAATATAATAATCAGACACACTGATTGGAGCTTAATTTCCGGTTCAACGAAACAGCCTGTTTCATTCAATTTTCAACTCTCCAAATTTAAATACACTTAACATTTCAAAATCCTTTAGCTTAATTTCTTGTTCTTGGTTAGTAAGCAGAAGCTTTTTCCTGGAAATTAATTAATTAAAGCCACTTGTTTGAAGTCAAACCAACCATAGTTATTTGGCTCTCACATAGCATAGGGAAGATAAAATAAAAATGATATAAATAGAACTACAAATACCAACTTTAGAGATTCCCTTGTGGTAAATATTTTGATTTATGAATTCATATCAAACAAAGCCATATGGAACTCAAATTTCCAAGAGGACTTGTTTATTTGCATGAAGAGTCTCCACTTAAAATCATTCACCGAGACCTAAAGCAAAACAATGTATTGTTAGACTATGAACTAGTTGCCAAAATATCAGTAGTTACTGTAACATATAACTTGGTACATGTTTTGTGAACCATGATGACAAACCATATATGCATGTATGATGTATGTATAAGGAACGCATGTGTGAAAATTCGAATTCCATTCCTGATATATATGAGTATGTTGTGCATAAGAATAGTAAATGTTGAATAAGCTGTTGTTGTTCTATGCAAAATGTTCATAAATTAAGGCTCAGTCATGTAATTATCATTGAAAAGTTGACCAAAGAAAAAAATAATGACATATAGAATTTAAATTTTCAATCGAATTCAACGTTTTATTTTTTTGTGTACTTTTCTCTTCTTATCACATCATTAATATATCACATTTATTTAATATTAATCTATCTATTTATTTCTCTTTCAAAATAGATGGCAGGTGTATGGGTATTTATTAAATATTTTTCAAAAATAATAATAATAAAAAAAAAAGAATTAACATATATTTTTTAATATTATTTTGATAGACATATTTAAAAAATTATAAAAAGTTTCTTCCACAATAAAATGAGCTAAAAATTTAGTTTTTAGGTCTATATTTTTATTGTTTTTTATCTTGACTTTTCTACATTTAAGAAATTTATATTAAACTAATTTTAAGTTAAAAGAATTATAATTTTTTGTGAATGAACTTTTTGTAATATTTTAAATATATTTACAACATTTTCATCCAATAATTTAAAAATTAGAAGACAATTAAATATTTTTTATTTCAATTAAGATTAAAATTAAGTGTAAAATAGTTTTATAGTAATTAAAAAATTATATTTTACATAAAAACTTTATTTAATCCGTATTACATTTGAAATATTTGTACAGCCAACACAAAACAGAGTCCCTGTTGGACAGGGTATAATCTCTGTCCTGACTTTGAACTACCCTTGAAGAACTTTCTCCCCTATGGCCCCCCCCCCCAACCATCAGCGTGGTGAAAAATTGTCGTTTACGAGGACTTAGATGGGACTGTCTCGTGGGGTTTCCCTAAATTGATATCTCTAGTGGATCAACAAACGCAAAACAACTTGACTTGCTTTCATTGACTTGCTTCGTCAACGATACCTATCACATTTTTAATCAGCAAAAAATTTGGTTACGAGGTTGAAATTCAAAATCAGATTCATATTTATTTTAAATATTCGATTAAAATTATATGATTATAATTCAGTTTATTTATCAACTGATTAGATAACTACTTGTGTTTTATATTTGATTTTTATCTACTATCAATATTTTTTTATTTTGAGATTTTGTTTCTTGAAAAAAATTTAAATTTTTTTTTTCGGAAAAAAATTTTAAAAAACTTTTTTTTTTCTCAAAAAAATTTAAATCGAAATTTTTCTCGAAAAATTTGATGAAAATTTTAAAAAAATAATTTATCGAAAAAATCGATTTTTTTAAATAATCGATTTTTAAACTATGAATAAATATTTTTTTAAAATTAAAATTTTCAAAATCGATTTTTTAATCGTAACCAATTTTACAATTGACTTTATAACCGATTTTAAACCAAATAATAAATTTGATTATAAATCTAAATTCATATATAAGTTTTAAAATAGATATGGTTTAATTTTAAAAAAAAAAATCAACCATGAACAGCCTAGTTTTAGGTTCACCTATAATACTATAAACAATTCGATACATATTTGTTTTTATATAAGCATATCTAGTAAATATAAAATGTGATCAAACAATTGCAGTCCAATAGCTCAAAGCTTAAGTGTGTATTTAGTTTTACAACGATTTTAACAAAATTAAAGTAACAAATCATTATTTTGACAAATTCCATTGTGAAATCAAATATATATTTAGTGTTGAGTTAGTTATACAGTGATAAAATTTGATTTTGATTTTGAATTAATTAATTTTATGCTAAATTACATTTGTGGTCCTTTAACTTAATCTCAGGTAACGTTTTAGTCCTTTATCTTTTTTTTTCCCGACTTGGTCCTTTATTTTAATTTTAAGTGACAATTTGATATTTTATGTTTTAAAATTTCAACAATGTTATCCTTTTTTATACAAAAATTCAAAAAAAAAAATTCAATCAAAACTCATAAAATTAATTATATTCTTCAATATAATACAAATTTCATCAAATTCGTAACGCAAATCTTCAAATAAACTCATATTTTCATACTTTATTTGATATTGTTAGGAATAAAGGACTAAATCGGGAAGAAAAAAAAAAAGATAAAGGACTAAAACGTTACCTGAGACTAAGTTAAAGGACCACAAATGTAATTTAGCCTTAATTTTATTTTAAAGTAAGTTGAATGTAAAATAATTTATTATTTTTATAGACAAGTATTAGTAGTTAATTTGTTAGTTGAGTGGGAAAAATATTAAAAGTAGCAAAATATAAAGTAATTTATATTTAAATGTATTTTCGTAAAAATAAATTGAATAATAAATTATAAAATAAAAATTGCATCTACATTTAAAAACTACAAACTTTAGTTTCAAATAATAATTTGAGACAATAAATTTTATTTGAAGATAAGTAAATATATAAAAATTAATTTGATACTTTTAAAATCAATTTAGATGACTCTTGTAAAACCAAACAATGGGTTGAAAATTAACAAATATTATCCTAACTTGTAAATAATCAACTCATATCTGACAAGAATACCAATATGAATTCTAATGATAGGTTGAGGACATAATTAGTGGTAATAGTTTATAAATATTATGTAAAGCTCTTTGAACTTTTAGACCTTTTCTAAGAATGCATTAGAAATTTTCTTGACCCTAATGATAAATACCCAACTGACCTAATATTTTTATTATACAAATAATTAGTGTCATCATGAAATAATTATTTGCACTTGCACCTCCCATCATATGTTTTGTGTTCTTATATACTTATAAACAACTGCTCCCTCCTTCCATAATAAATAACTTATTTGAAAAAAAATAAAAATAAAAATAATTTCAATTTTTAATATATTTTTTAATTAATTAATATACTTACATTACTTACAATATGATATTCAATTATGCATTTATAATAATGATAATTTATTAATATTTAATTTAATCGAATAACATTTTTTTTAATATATATAAATATCAAATAAAACAATTATTATAAAATGAATGGAACATTTAGTAAATATGTCTGTTTTTTAATATAGGTTCACTTATAAGTTAATCGGGGATTTACTATAGATAATATTTTTTCATAGAAAAATAACAAATAAAATGCATAATGTAGTTTTCTTAATATATTTAAAAAATGAGTGTCTAAAAAATTCAGCTGACCATTAAAGGAGAAGACAACACAAAATATATTATATAACACCCTGCAAGTACTTTAGCGAGTAAGCATGTCATCTATCTTCTAATCAGCATAAATGGTTATACTTATTAATAGGAACAATTCCATGGCTTCTTTGAAGCTCGTGTTTCTATTTATGCTCACTATTAGTTTCACATACTTTGTTGCTAACACTCAAGCACAAGCACAAGCACAGGACATTCCTGTATATCTCTACAAAAACTGTTCAATCAACGCCACCACCGCCACCAACAGTCCCTTCCAAATTGACCTCAAAACCCTCCTTCATTCCCTCTCTTCAAACGCCACCGGAACCACCCAATTCCACAACACCACCGTCACAGGTAAATCCCCCGATGACACAGTCTACGGACTTTTCTTATGCAGAGGTGACGTCACACCAACTCTCTGTCGACAGTGCGTTGTGAACGCAACACAAAGACTGTTATCAGAGTGTTCACATTCCAAACAGGCGGTCATATGGTACGACGAGTGTACGGTACGCTACTCTAATCGTTCATTTTTTTCAACGGTGGATACGAGGCCACGTGTTGGTCTTCTCAACACAGGAAATGTTTCAAACCAAGATAGTTTCATGCGTTTGTTATTTCTGACTATAAACAAAACCGCTGATGAAGCTTCGAATTCTCCAATTGGTTCTAAGAAATATGCGACGAGGCAAGCTACTATTTCTGGATTTCAGAATCTTTACTGTTTGGCTCAGTGTACGAATGATCTGTCACCACAAGACTGTAGAAGGTGTTTGAGTGCTGTTATTGGAGACCTTCCATGGTGTTGTACTGGAAAGCAAGGTGGAAGAGTTCTTTATCCAAGTTGTAATGTTAGGTATGAATTGTATCCTTTCTATCGCACCAACAATGTTTCTTCTCCATCCCCTTCACCGTCAATTCTTCTTCCTCCCACAACTAATTCCACAGGTATATATATATATATATATATATTATAAATTGTAAGCCTTCAAAATCTGTCATTTTATATAGTTTAAGAATTAAATTGGAGAAAGAGTGATACTTAAAGGGACTAATTTAAGGATTCGTTGGAATAAAATTTGATTGATGTTTTCGGAATGTAGGAGGAAGTAGTGGGATCTCAGGTGGGACAATTGTTGCAATTGTGGTTCCAATCATAGTTGCTGTGATTCTATTTATAGTGGCAATTTGTTTCTTGAGTAAAAGGGCAAGGAAGAACCGTGATTCTCTACAAGAAGGAAAGAGTAAGTTAAGGATCCAAAACATATTTACTATTTTGTTCTTAATTAGTTATTTAATAGTATTACTTAATTATTAGTAGGTCTTTTCTAATGTGATTTTGACTTTGTCTTTGTACATTTCATTTGGTTACTTAGCAGCATATGATATCACTAATGTGGAGTCCTTACAATTCGATTTCGCCACCATTGAAGCAGCCACCAACAAATTCTCTGCTGATAACAAGTTGGGTGAAGGTGGATTTGGTGAGGTTTATAAGGTAATTAAGTACTGCTTTGGTGTGCTTTTGTTTCTTTGTTAGGGGAATATAACGGAATAAGATCAATCTTCATACATTTTATGTTGTATATATATATATCGTTAAATTAATGTTATGTGGAAAATTCAGGGGACTCTTACAAGTGGACAAGAAATAGCTGTGAAGAGACTCTCCAAAAGCTCAGGGCAAGGTGGAGAAGAATTCAAGAATGAAGTGGTGGTAGTTGCCAAGCTTCAACACAGAAACTTGGCGAGGCTTCTTGGATTTTGCTTGCAAGGAGAGGAAAAGATACTTGTTTATGAATATGTACCCAATAAAAGTCTGGATTATATTCTTTTTGGTAAGATCTTCTTATATGAATTGTGTTCAGTCTAAGGTTTTTATGATATGTGTTTCTAGTTTTTGCCCTGTTTAGTGAAACTAAAGGAAGCTGTATATGTGAAATTCATATTAAAACTTGTCGTGTTACATGTTTGTTTTCAAACTGCTTACTTTTATTTTGACTTTGTTGGCATATGATCACGTGAACATTTTGTTCAATGTGTAGATCCTGAAAAGCAAAGGGAACTAGATTGGGGTAGACGTAACAAAGTCATTAAAGGGATTGCTCGAGGAATGCAATATCTTCACGAAGATTCTAGGCTTAGAATTATACATCGTGATCTTAAAGCTAGCAACATATTGTTGGATGGAGATATGAATCCGAAAATATCAGATTTCGGTATGGCAAGAATAGTCGGAGTTGATCAAACTCAAGGGAACACCAGCAGAATTGTAGGGACTTAGTAAGTGCCAATTTTCACATCTTTCCACAATATTAATGTTTATGATATCACTGGTTTCTAATTCTAACAAGCAGAATACTTTCAAATATCTTGAGCTTTCATTCAAACACATTTTTATATTTTCTACAAAAATTATTAAAAAAACATAAAAATTTACATCTTTGTGTAATGTGTACCATAGCTGACCCATTCTGTTGATACCTCAATTTATGTCATAGCGGCTACATGGCTCCGGAGTATGCAATGCACGGAGAGTTCTCTGTAAAGTCTGATGTATACAGTTTTGGAGTTCTCATTATGGAGATTATAACCGGCAAGAAGAATAGTTCCTTCTATGACTCTGATGGTGCCGATGATCTATTGAGCTATGTGAGTAGCTCAAATATTTAATTAGCATCCTTGTTTTTAATTCATCCAAATTGTATGTATACTTCCAATGAAAAAGGGAAATATACTAGTACAAGTACTCACAGCATAACTATATTTTTTGATGTAGACATGGAAAATGTGGAAAGAAGGAGCACCCTTGGAAATGGTGGACCCGACATTAAGAGAATCACATAATCCAAATGAAGTTATGAGAAGCATTCATATTGGTTTACTTTGTGTTCAAGAAGATCCAGCTGAGAGACCTACAATGGCATCAATAGTTCTTATGCTAGACAGTAACACGGTTACTCTACCAAATCCAAAGCAGCCTGCATCTTTTCTTCACAGTGCAACTGATCCAAACATGCCAAGGGACCTGCGATTTGATTCTTCGACAACAAAGTCAATAACAACTTCTGTGAATGAGATGTCAATTAGTGAAATGGATCCACGATAATTAAGCTTGATCGCTTGCTTGGACATTGCAGGTTTTATTAGATAAATAAATTGAAGTGTATATCTATGTCTATGTAGTAATAAGTCATATATAGTTTCATATATGACCGTATTCTGAAATGTTGTAAGTTTGTAAGTAATTTTTCTATTGAAGTTTGTATTTTAGTTGTTTATTTTCAATGGAAAATAATATATGCGGGTTGTTACTTGTTTAGTTTGGCCATGTATTAATACAATTGGCACTAAATTTCACTCCCTAAAATGTACATATTTAAGAGCAGAAGAAAAGATTTCACTGCTCAACATTAAACTATTGATGGAACGTGGCAGATAAAGACTTGTTTGGCTGTTGTTTAATTCTGAACATTTTTCAATATATGACTGAGTCAATCAAATTTATTATATATCGTATGATTTCCACGGAGTTGTTTGTGGCCCAACTGTACTGTTGTATACTGTCCCTGAATCTAGAAGGATTCAAAATATTTACATGATTACCCATCCAAGAGAGAAACAAAACATTACTACTAAGATAAGATAAGGTGATGATTACCCAGAGTGAGAAGGAAATCCACAAATGAGTACAGTTCTGATGTTGACATTTAAGCCATCGAAGTTGACTCTGTCAACCAATTTGTGACTATTTGCTTTAGACTTTAGACAAGGAAACAATCGGCTTTAAAATCACTTAATTGGTAGCTCAAATTGTAAAAGTCAATCACTTTATCTTCCAAAATTTATTAATATACAAGGATGGCAATTAATTTAGTCCTCCCATTAAATCTTGTTGTTACATTGAATTAGCGGATACCCTAAGTGTTTATATGTCATTTTATATATATGCATCCATGTATGTGACATATCTTAGAGACGAAATTGAAAGGATTGAATTATTTTTAATCTTTTCTTTTTCATCTAAAAATCAAATCTCTAAATTTTTTTCATGATCAGTCGAATCCTTCATTTTTTATCTCATTCATACCAACCAAATATATTTTTAGTGTGGAAAAGCAATATGTAAGTTTCTAAAGGAGCAGAAGGACATGTGGTATATGTTTAAAACATAATAATAATAACAATAATAATAATAATAATAATAATAATAATAACTCTTTATCTTTCTACGTAATCTCCTCCACGAGAAGAACAACACAAACAATACATTTTTTGTATAATAGAGGTCCTAAAGTCCAAATGAAACGAACAAAAAGACTAACAAGAAATCCTAATCCTCTTGGGCAAAGAGACGTTTCAAATCATCTAGAGGACTATTATTGGGATGAAGAGATTCATACTAGGGTTGGACGGTCGGGCATGTACGGTTATGTATAGGTCAAAAGGTTCAATTCGCAAAAAAAAATCGGGTGGTAAATTTAGGTCCATTCACAATTGGTTTTTGTATTCGATTTTGGCGGATTTGGTTCATCGATTTGATCGAGTAAACACTTTAGATCACTTCATACTTATTTGTGATTTTGGAATTCTAATATTGAAAAAACCTTCCCATATTTTGTTGAACTATTACGTACAATTATATTGAATCTAAAATTACACTATTTCAACAGAATTTTTACAAAAATATTATAATACCATATGGACAATCAATATACACAATTTTCAAAACTTGGATACTAAACATAAAACATACCTATCTTATATTAATAATTTAATTCAATCAGCATCACAAGGCTGTAAATAAGGGTTAAAACTAACATAATTATAAATTTACATAAATCTCAGCTAAGAAAATATCAACTTGAAATCATCCTTATAAATAAGTGTCTCAGAAAGCCAAAATATTAATTTGCTAACAGCAAACATGATATTTATCATTAGGATCACAACACAACCATTACACTTAAATGACATACAAATACAATTGTAAATATTTTAAATTACAACATCAAAAGTTGAAATTTTAAAATTGGACAACAAGTTGTAATTCAAGTATGTGTAAGCCATGATTAAAAAAAATTACTAAGAAAAAAAATCAATATATTTATCGATCAATAAGTTATAATATATTTTATTAAAATGATAATGTTGAAATATAAATACCACCTGTTGTTCCTTAATTTAATTTCGGTTAACGATTTAGTCTTTTATCTTTTGATTTTCCGTATTGATCCTTTATGTTTTTTTAAATAATTTCAAGATTACCCTTTAAGTGAGGTTTCGTTAAGAAAAAGTTAAAAAATTTATTCTCCATTTTCTCTTTATTTGGGTTTTCTCTCACATTTCTCTTTATGTTGTTTGGTTTCTCTTCTCACCTTCCTTCTTCAAATTTTCAAATCCCCAACTTCATAACCCTAAATCCCCAAAGAAAGAACTCATCTCCTTTCTCCCTTCTTCTCTCCCTTCCATTGTTTTCAGAGTTAATAAGCCTGCAAAGGTTTCCTTTGTTGACCAGGGTGATGAAATCATGGCACAGGTATATGTTTGGATCTCCTTCACTTGCTTTTGTCAAGGGCTGATGTATAGAACCTGCAAACCATGGTTCTTCGATCACATTGAAGCATTTGAGAATTGGGCTATTGGCACTCTGTGCACATCTATGATGTGATATGATATTATGATTTTATTTTTCTACTGACTGCTCATAAAAAGAACGTTGTGGGTTTTAAGATTGATTAATTTCATAAATGTATACGGATTGAACCTAGTTTACTTTAGAGGTTGAATAAGAATCACAAGATGGTCATTGATTTTTAAATTTTAATACTTATTATAACTTCAATTTGTTGAGAG
Source organism: Cicer arietinum (assembly GCF_000331145.2). Classification (NCBI taxonomy): domain Eukaryota; kingdom Viridiplantae; phylum Streptophyta; class Magnoliopsida; order Fabales; family Fabaceae; genus Cicer; species Cicer arietinum. Next base: position 404,129 of record NC_021167.2, on the reverse strand, counting down.
AGAAGGGAGATTAGTTATTTCTTTGAGTATTTAGGGTTCATGAATTTGGGAATTGGAGAATTTGGAGAAGGGAGATGAGAAGGGAAACCAAACAACATAAACAAAAATGTTAGAGAAAACCCAAATAAAAAGAAAACGAATGAGAAATTTTTTAACTTTTTCTTAACGGAATCCTACTTAAAGGATAACATTGAAATTATTTAAACAAGTAAAGGAGCAAAACGGGATAAAAAAAAAAGATAAATAACTAAATTGTTAACTGAAATTAAATTAAAAGACTACATTTAGTATTTAACCTATTATTTTTTATCCAACGTCCTAAACAGAGCATTTGTGAGGAAAATTAAAAGATGGGTTAAAGTTTCTAACAACTGCGAAACACAAACTTTTAGTTTTTTATGCTCCTAATTTACACAACTTAGCGTGTTGTTCCTAAAGGGACCTAGATTGACCAGTGGGGGAATACATTTCCTTCATCAAAGTGGGTAGAATTAGAATTATTAGTTGGCGTGCTTCAACTACAAAGACTATGGCAAAGTGAAACACTATTTTAGATTATTATATTAGCGGTCAAACTTAAAACTTAAGTATCAAAAACAGATTTGTTGATGTTAACTACATTCCCATTTCCCATCCTCTTGCTAACAACAATAATAATAACACCACATGAATTAACAAAAATTGTACTACTCTAATTGATCATTAATCATTGATCATCCGAAACAAAACAATGATTACTAGATCAAATCAGATCTGGTTAACCTCTCTATTTGTGTTTGATTTACTATATCTAATTTTAACAGCAGAATCAGCAGCAACATACATCGGTTCTAACTGCAACAACAACACCACATACACACCAAACAGCATATTATCTACAAATCTCAATGTCCTCCTCAATTCTCTCACAACAAACGCTTCCCAACAACAAGACGGTTACTATTTAACCATCATGGGTTTCGGAACAACTAACGCCGTTAACGGAATGTTTCTCTGTCGCGGCGACGTCAACACAACAACTTGTCAAAACTGCGTAACCGACGCCGTTAAACAAATCAAAAACCGTTGCCCTAACCAAACGGAAGCGATTATTTGGTACGAAGAGTGTCTCCTTCGTTACACGAATAAGTTTTTCAAATTCTATAGCATCGAACCGAGATTGAATCGTAAAGACGGTAATAATATTTCTGGCGTTGACTTTGACTTATTCAATGAAACGGTTTTTGGTTTGTTGAATGAGGTGGCGATTGAAGCGGCGCATTCAGTTACGGCGAAGAAATTTGCGACGGGAGAAATTGAAATTAGGAAGATTAGGAAGAAGGTGTATGGATCGGGGCAGTGTAGCACTGATTTGACGAGTGCTCAGTGTGAAACTTGTTTGAGAAACGCAATTGGAACTCTACGAGAGTGTTGTAGTGGTCAACAAGGTGCAAGTGCTCTTCTTGCTTCGTGTATTGTTAGATACGAACTTTATCAATTTTACACCATTTCTCGGACTCCATCATCTTCATCTTCTTCAGGTTGTTTATTTATTTAATTCATTGTTAATTATTTGCTGCATGTGAAGTTTAAATTTACAGAGCTTGGCGCCGAATTTCTCGAATTCACATTTCTGATTTTATTTTTCGTAAATTTAGAATTCATAATCATATCATGTTGGAGTATTTTAATTTTTTCAATTTTGGCCCTTATAATTTTTTAATTGCACATTTGGTATCTTAATTTCGATTATTTAGGCAATTTTTGGTTATTCATATGATCATTTTTAAATACCAAAAATTCTGAAAAACACATAATTGAGAGACTAAAAATATTATTAAAAAATAAGAATGAGTGAAAAATAAAGTAAAATAAATGTCCAATGTTAATGTGTTAGTGTTATGATGTGAGAATAAGATAGAACCAGAGACGGATGCACCATATGGCAACATGACCTCACTTAATTGTTTATTGTTTTACTAGTTATTAAATAATTTTACGTTTTTTCATTAAAAATTAACTTGCCCCCACTAAAAAGTTACTCAATAATTTTATTTACGAAATATCAATTTTACAACATAAACATATGAGAAATAAATTCGTGGTTATTTATTTGATTAGATATATAAAGAATTTTTGTGTCTTTTGGAGCGTTGAAAATGAATGAAAAAAAGATATTTCTGTGCAGGAAAAAATGGACTTGGAAGAAAAACAATTGTCATCATTATTTTCGTGGCTTTTCTTCCGGTATTACTTTTATTTTTAGGCTGCTATTGCAAACGGAGAAGATCAAGGCAGAGACGTAGGACAATGCTAAAGGAAAATTGTACGTATAGTTTAAGGAAAACAATAACACAATCCCATTTTCATTTTGCTTATTTTTCTTGTTATATTTATTGGTACTTATTTTGTTCGCATGCATACTTTTAAATATCGTTAATTTTTCAGTTGGCGATGAACTTAAAACACTAGAGTCATTGCAATTCAATTTGGCAACAATTGAAGCTGCCACAAACAAATTTTCACCGGAGAATGAGATAGGAAAAGGAGGATTTGGTGTTGTCTACAAGGTAATCTAATAAATATGCCTCCTTAACAAGATGTAACACTTACACATTTAATTTGGCATACTATCATTAAATAGATAAAAATAACAAATTTTTATCTACATTTTGCTACAGATATGCCAAATTTTTTACTACATTTATATTTTGTTACACATTGCTTTTTCATGGTTATAAAAAATGGGTTATTATTTTAGGGTGTTCTTTCCGATGGACAACAAATAGCAGTAAAGAAACTCTCAAGATTTTCAGGACAGGGTTCTATAGAATTTCAAAACGAAATTTTATTAATAGCGAAACTTCAACACAGAAATTTGGTGACTTTATTAGGATTCTGCTTGGAAGAACGAGAAAAAATACTTATATATGAATATGTACCTAACAAGAGTCTTGATTACTTTCTATTTCGTAAGTATTACTAATCTTATAACTTTGTATTGGAGTTTAGCATTTTAGTTTTGAAAATTGTACTTTACCTTTGTCATATCTACACAAATTTCTTAACCAACAAGTTGCTTATGATAAATTTGTAGATCCCCATAAGCAAAAATTGTTACATTGGTTTGAGCGCTATAAAATTATAGGAGGAATTGCACGAGGAATTCTTTACTTACATGAATATTCAAGACTTAAAGTCATACACAGAGATCTCAAATCAAGCAATATATTATTAGATGACAATATGAATCCAAAAATATCAGATTTTGGTTTGGCAAGAATAGTTGCAATCGACCAACAACAAGGAAGTACTAACAGAATTGTAGGAACATAGTAAGTTTTTTTTTTTTTATGTAATGCAATTTTTATAAGATAAACTACACTACTATAATTATTCTAATATCAATATATTTTTATAGTGGTTATATGTCTCCAGAATATGCAATGCATGGACAATTTTCTGAAAAGTCGGATGTTTTTAGTTTTGGAGTCATAATTCTTGAGATAGTTAGTGGAAAGAGGAATGTTCGTCCCATCGAATCACATGATTTTGATGACCTCTTAAAGACGGTGAGAAATGAAATATCATATAATTTCCTTTTGTTGATGTTAATGTACATAACCATATTTAGTAATTAGTAACAACTAAAAAAAGGGCAATATATGATTTGAAATCCTAAATTTGAGAAATTTTCGCAGGCTTGGAAACAATGGAGGAATAAAACCCCATTAGAATTGTTGGACCCCATTCTAAAAGAGTCATTTTCTCACAGTGAAGTTATTAAGTGCATTCAGCTTGGATTATTATGTGTTGCAGAAAATCCAGATGATAGACCTACAATGGCACAAGTTGTTTCATATCTCAGTACCCTTTTAGTTGAATTGCCACTTCCTCGAGAACCAGCATTTTCCTTGGATATGGGAATGAGAATAAACACAACAACAGAGTCGAGTTCGGGTCAATTAACTAGTAAATCTACAGGATCATCAATCAATGACATATCTAAGAGTCAATTTTTTCCTCGATGAATATGGTGTTGATCTTTTTTCTGAAAATGGTTCTTTATTCTTTTGGTTACATAAAGATTCTTTATTTGTTTGTATTTGATAATCAAGTTTCATGCCTAATCATTGGTTAATTTGATGGAGTTTGTATCAGTGCTACCATGAATTTGAAGCCTAATCATTAGAAAGATATTGATTAAAGAAATTTAAGAACATCAAAATGAATTATGCTAGTCAATTGTATTGGTTACAGATATTATTATACGCCAGAACTCAGAAGACATGAAAATGGCTTAGCAATTTGAGTAGGGATATAGAACTAAATAAAAGTCAATGTTTCCATGATGAAATTTAGCATCGGACTCTGAGTAGACATTAAAATCATTTTAACCATATTTCACGAGGCTTAGAACTAGTAGGTAAACACAAGCTACAAAAACGTAGTTATTGTCAACCATTAAAAAAAAAAGGCTGTATAATCACTGTTCAAGTTTCTCATAAATATCAATGGGCAAGGAGGAAAATCATTATACAACAAATCGGTATGTAACATATCTTCCTGCAGTCTCACTTGGCCGGATTATCTTAACAACTTGTCCACGCTTCAGACCATAATATCTTGCAACAGGATCTGTCACCTGGATTCTAGGTAGCTGAGATACAGACCATAAATATTAGATATAATGAACCGTGTCGGTATCAGCAAAATATTGTAGAATGTTGTATTGCAAATACAAGACATTATGCAAACAAGAGAACTACATTCATTAGACGAAAATGAAGGTGTAAACACTAAAAAAATACATATTCACAGGAAGAACTATCCAATCTAATGAGATTCAAAAGCAAATGACAAGGGTGACAAATCTGATAAACTTTCACCAAAGAAATAAACGATGAAGAAGCTTTATTTGCATGAAATACAAATTATACAATGAATGCTAATTTTACTTTTCCTGAATGCTTAATTACATCCAAATCAGAATCGGAAACAAAATAGTACTTCATCATCTTGGAACCAGGAAAGAAATAACGAACGGTGAAGATCAGAGAAGATGAAGCTCGCGTATGCAGAAAAGCATGCATGTGCATAAACTTTTCAAAAGCCTAGCTGAAATACTGTTATATCTTCCTAATATACATTAAGAGATCACTTATAAGTAACACTTTGACATGTGTCAAACAACCATCCACACTTCACAACCAGTTACTGAAATCTCAAATGCTTTAGCCTAATATAGCAATGAAGACTTGACACAGCATGACCAACAATTATTCAACGCATGGATGGTCAAAGTGAAACCCAAATCCACAAATCTTCCCCTTCTTTTCAGTTTGAATTTTAATTTTGAAAAGATACTTGACAATCCAACTGTGTTAGTCTTTTTCCCTCTCGTGTTTGCATTTTACAGCATATACATCTCTTTATACCAGTTTTTTGTGATTGCATCTATTCACTGTTTATAGTTTGAGGCAAATGGCTGGGATAAGTGTGAGCTGCTGCCCCTTATATGATAAAAACTGTGTCTTAACTTCTTTTTGGTGTTCAGCTAATGGAAAAGTTCCAACTAATGGCTTTAATTGCAAAGGACTTTATAAGTTTTAAGTTATACGAAGACATAGACTAGTGAGAGTGAGGTACAAATATTGCAGTAGTATTTGAAGTATTTTCTGTCATTTAGGAAAGTCAATATCCACTGGCACTAACCTTAAAATAAATCTTTAAATGTCTAGACAAATCACTACATTTTCTATAAATAATATTATACACTACTCAACTTTAAATCCCTCAGCGCTAGTAGTTTGTTTGCACTACCAAAATGACTACAATTTCTAGACTTACACACTAAATCATCTGATTTCCTCTCAAATCTTTAGATGCCTAGACAGATTTTAAGTTAAGTATTTAAATTCAATATCTGTAACACTGAACTCGCCCAAGTGACTATTTAAGGCAATCAAAAGAAATCTTTCAAAGGAGGAATGGAGAGGAAGACAGAATGTGTGAGTGGAATCGAAAAAGGGAGGGTGTCTGGCTGTGCACTGAGTGGAGTCTTAAAGAAGAATGGGTGGGGGGTTAACATGACCCACAGGGAAGGGGAATAGGCAACAATGTTTCAAGGTCACTTAATTTTGAAATTAACACACTATTTTCCAAATCAATAAAAACACTAAAAGAAAAGAAATAAACAATCTTACATAATGCTACCAGCTACTACGAAATCATCAAAAATAAACTAATTACAAATTCCAATAACTACTTCTTTGTGCATGCCACTAACAAAACCCTAATAGTTTACATTTTTACTTTGCCCTTCAATTTTACAATGCCATCAAGCGTATGCATTCAATCAGTCCCATTCTAAACAACACAAAATTAACCAAAAATATTAAAGTAATACACTTACTTGAGTTTCTTTGACAGTGTATCTCTCAAGTAAAGTTTTCTTCTCAGTTTCAGTAAGCACCTGATGTTCAGGCACAAGCACATGTTCCTTTATGTTAACCAAAAGTTCCGCCTCCTGCAGCCATCCACCAGAAACCGTTACAACAACAACAACCACTTGCAGAAGAAATTAGAGTTTATAAATGGAGAAACAATTGATTACCTGAAAGACTTCCAAGTGAAATTTAGAAGAGACTTCAGCGATGCAAGTTCGCGCGAAGGGAGTGAGGCTGGTCTGACAAACAAGGATTGCTCTGTACACATTCTCGGAGTTCATACGGTTAGTGTAAGTCTTCATTGTTTTGACGCCGACTTTAACTTCCTCCGGGAAGAAAACGTAGATCTGATCGGAGGGTTTATCTTTTTTAGTCTTGTTGATAACAAGGTCTTCTCTCTTCATGTTCTCGCCGTACTTTTCCTTGAACTCGTGTTTGGACATGTTAACCTCAAAGTCTCCGACGAGGTAATTCCTGTCCCTAAGCATCACCATGACCGTCTTACGAATCCTATATAGCCTCGTTATCTCTTCCTCTGGAAACACCATCGTGGCGTCGCTCTTCTACAATAGGGTAGGTACTATCACAACTAAAAAAGAAAAAGAAAAAGAAATTACTTGTCAACGACCACAAATCAGACTGAGAGAGGGTTTGATGATTGGAAAGAAACAGAGGTGTTAGTCCGGTGTCTATCTGCGTGCGGGAAGCGTACTTTTGCGTCCACTAAGAACAAAATTTGTTTCATCAAATTATATACCTATTTGGTTAATGGGTTTCTTTACATGGATTTAAAACTTTGAGATGTTTTTTTTTTTTTTTTTTTATAATTCTATTTTTTTTATAAAGTATTATATAATTAATCTACCATATCACTTATTCATATTATTTGTTATATTCTTTATATAATTTTGTAAAAATCCATTTTTATTTTATAAATGTTTTTATCAAGTAAAGCAATTTTTTTAAATATTACTACATTTTTTTTCAATAAGATTTTTAACCAACTATGTTGTTTAATTATTTGTAACTGAAATTTATTTGAGAATTTGGAACCTTAGTTTTTTATTCATAAACGGAATAAATTCGAAAGAGTAAAGAATTGTGAAGGAGAGAGAGCAAACGTGAAAAGAAGAAAGTTTATTTAAAAATTCAAATTTTATTTTTAAAATATTTTAATACATTCAAAATAAAATATATTTAAAATTATATAATTATGTATTTTTTGCCATTTTATATTTATAAAAGTTAATTTTGCCAAACATTTTAATTTTAATATACTAGATTTTTATCTTTAAGTTATCAATTATCAATCATCAACTATCACTTAACTTTTCAACAATCAAATAGTTTATAGCTTAATTTTACCAAACAGAATATTACTATTTTTGTCAAATTATTCTCCAAAGTTTTTATTTTTAAATTAATCTACAATTTTTTGTAAATTTAAAAATATGTACTTAAAATTGTAAAGTTTGTACTTAAAATTGAAAACATGTACTTCAAATATCGTTGAAATAATATTTTTATATGATAATCAAAAATTTCACATCTCCATGTTAATCATATATTAATAATACAATAATATGAAGTAATTTTTCTACAAAATTTAAATATTTCATAAAATAAGTTGTCCATAATTAGTTCACATATAATTACAATTACTCATAAATTTGTCTCTAAAAAGATGATATTGATATAAAGTCAACGTAGATAAACTACATTACACTGTCATATTAAAATATCGAACCGCACAAAATTTTAAAAAAATTATTTTAGTTGATATTTTACAGATTAATGATGTATTTGTCAATTTACAAAATTGAAGAATTAATTTGATCCATAATTATAATTTAAATGATTAATTTGTCTATTCGTTCCTTTCTTTTTTTAGAGTTTAACCTCAGCTTGCAAAAGAGATTATCTAGCCCACGTCAGGTTCGATTTTGCAAACTTGGCCAAAATATTTGGAGCAAAAACAAGTTTAAATTCCACACAAAAACACCCATACACATCCAACTATACTCCTACCCTACTTTTTAATATAAATTCAATTTTAAGCTTTTCTTTTAACAAAAATACAATTTTTAAAATTTCTAATAAAGATTTGCGTTCAAAAATTATTTTATGAATTTGATGAAATAGAAAGTGAAAAAAAAAAAATAGATAGTTTGAGTCAAATCTAGAGGTAGGAGTATTAGTATAGTTCGGAGCTAAAATTTCATATTTTAAACATCATTTTTTGCAGAATACAACATATTTGGGTTGGACCATATTACGAAGAAAAAAATTATCATAAAAAAATGATTTAATATATATTTTTCAAATAATATTAACATCTAACCGATATTATTGTACATGATAATAATTCATTAACTCTCACCTTAATTGAACATAGGAAATATCATTAGATTAAAAAAACATCAATAAATAAATTTACATTTATCTTCTTCTATATGCTATTAGGATTCAAATTCAAAACTTTCAATTTTAATGTTTGTCCTTTTATTGTTAGATCAAACTATTTAGAGTATTGATATCTATAGTTTATAACATTAATAAATACAATACACACATTTGACGAAGTCTATTTTTTCTTTCGAATATACATTTAGTGATCACAAAAAATCTATATATATTTTTAAAAAAGATTTCCCCTTAGAGTTACCTATTACACTCCTTTTAGTTTTATTTTTATATTCCTATTTCTTTTACTTGTTTAATTTTTTAATACTATTTTTAGATCAATTTGTTCATACTCTCTATTTGAAGCAATAAAAAAAATAGATAGACAAATATATAAGTATTTGTCTAAAGTTAGCAACACACTCTATAACATAAATTTTCTAACATTTTATTTAATTAATTAAAATTCACATAAAAATCACCAAATTATTTGAATTCTATATAAATTTGATAGAAGTGATAAAATTTAATCAATCACAAAAAATGTATTAGAAAGTCAATCATAAAAAATGTATTATAAAGTATGTTTTAAACAAATGTTAGTAGCTATTATTCATTTATAAAGCGTTTAATATTTAGTGGCTTCCTCCATCCACCCTTCAAAGATGGCTGCCCCAAAATACTACTTGTACTTTGTTGCATTCCTTTCCCTTTCTTTGTTGCTCAAAAAAGCTGAAGCAATCCCAACCTACACAGCTACACACTGCACAAACACAACCACTTATGCACCCAACACCACTTTCCAAAACAATCTCAATCTCCTCTTCTATTATCTCTCCAACAACATCTCCCAATCCAACGGTTACTTTTTCAGCATCGCCGGTTTCAGTACCTCCAACGCCGTCGGCGGAACCCTCCTCTGTCGCGGTGACGTCACCACCACCGTATGCGAACAGTGTCTCTCCACCGCACTTCAAGAAATAAGACGCCGCTGTCCCAATCAAAGAGAGGCTCTCATATGGTACGATGAGTGCTCTATGCGTTACACAAACAAGTACTTCGCCGTTGATAAGATCGTCCCTAGAGTCAACCTCGACGACGGAGTCAATGTCTCCGGCGTTGACTTGAGGCGCTTCAACCAATCGCTACATCGATTACTGATAGATTTGGTAACGAAAGCAGCGGGTTCCCAGTCGATGAAGTTTGCCGACGGTGAAGTTGCGGTGACGGAGTCGGTGACGGTGTATGGTTTGGAACAGTGCACCAACGACTTAACGGACAATGAATGCGAGAGGTGTTTGAGAAATGCAATCGGAACTCTTCCATACGGAAAACAGGGCGCAAGAGCTTTGCTTCCGTCGTGTAATGTGAGATACCAACTATACCCTTTTTTCGCTTTATCTTCATCGCCTTCTTCAGGTAATTCATTACTTGTTCTTTTTAGCTCCAAAATAATACTTTGGTACCCTTGAAATTTATAAAACATTCAATTTTCATTATATTTTTATTTGTCTTATTGAAAATCACATATTCTAATAATTGAAAACTATCTCAGATTAAAATATTAAACAATTTTTTTTAAAATATTTCATATTGATAATTAAAAAAAATATTAAAACAATAAATACAAAATAGTTATATTTATTTTTGTCAATAAATAGTATTATTTATAGAACACATTTCAAATTTAATCAACCAATTTAACCAACTAATAAAATTTAATCAATTAACTAATATCCTAAACTAATAACTAAAATATCTAATGTTAACATGACTTTTTTTATTTTTAGTTATTTATTAAGTGTTTAAAGAATACTTATTAATATTTCTCTTAAATTTTAACACTAATCAAAAAAGTTTCTCGACTCAATTATAAAGCAAGCGAGTGCATTGTTTGTTGATCTCAAATAAAACCACTATTAATAAGATTGTTCTAAAAATATTTCTGCATTGATTTGTTAATGTTGTGGTTGATGTTCAAAAAATACTTTTGCATTCATTTTGACTTGAAATAAAAACATTAAATACATTTAACTATTATTTTTAATAAATGTGAAAATTAAATACTTATGATTATAATAATGAGACTATGAGAATAGAGTGTGACACATTGAATAGATAAAGAATATCTTAAATATGTGTATATGAAATAGCATTTGGCCTCGAGAAATTAACATAAAATAAATATTTGTGCGCCTTTAAGAAAACTATCTCAATTTCTCAAACGAAATAGAAATATCAATTACTATTGTTTTAGATATACAAATATTTAATTGTATTTTTGTTTTTTTATGCTATCACAGTTACAATAGTAATTTTATATTTTAAAATTAATTTTTTATCGGAAACGGAGAAGATGTCAACTCAACTATTTTGGCCAACGTCGACTCAATTTTATTACCTAGTAATTGCTTTTTTGATTCTCCAACATTGACCTATTTAATTAATTTCACAATCAATTTACACGGTTTCTATTTTATATGCAGGGGGGAGGAAGCTTGGACCCGGCATAGTTGCCGTCGTTGTCATCGTGCCCATTGTTTCTCTAATTATCTTATTTTTAGGCTGCTTCTATTTCAAGATAAGGTTGAAGAAGAATATACTAATGCCAACTTTGAGGGAAAATTGTATGTTCTCGATTAAATAAATAAAATAATGTACAATCTCATTTGCTCTTTATTTTTTGTATTTGCAATAAAATAAAATTAATGCTGACTTTTCACATTTTGAATGTTTTATTCAGTTGGGGATCAAATTCAAACTTTGGAGTCATTGCAATTCACTTTGGTTACTATTGAAGCTGCCACTAACCAGTTTTCATCGGAGAACAAGATAGGAAGCGGAGGATTTGGAGAAGTTTATAAGGTAATTAATACTAGGTCTAATGCAATACAAAATTGTATTTTGCATTTATAAAATAATTGTACTTTATTAGGATATAATATTTAGCTATTTATATTTTCAGGGTGTTTTGCAAGATGGGCGACATATTGCCGTAAAAAAACTTTCAAAAGGTTCAGAACAAGGCACCATAGAATTTAAAAATGAGATCGTGCTAATAGCTAAACTTCAGCATAGAAATTTGGTAACTTTGTATGGATTTTGCTCGGAAGAACACGAAAAGATGCTTGTTTATGAATATGTACCTAACAAAAGTCTTGATTATTTCTTATTTGGTAAGATAATTTCAATCATGATTAACTTTTTATTATGTTTACATGTCCACTAAGTACTTTATGTTGAATTGTAGATCGTTATAAACAAAGAGTTTTGAATTGGCATGAAAGATATAAAATTATACGTGGAATTGCACGGGGGATTTACTATTTACATGATCAATCAAGACTTAAAATCATACATCGTGATCTCAAACCTAGTAATATATTGTTGGATGAGAAGATGAATCCAAAAATATCTGACTTTGGTATGGCAAAATTGATTGATATAGATCAACATCAAGGAAATACTAAGAGAATTGCCGGAACTTAGTAAGTATTTGTATTTGTATACTTGAATATTTTATGTCTTTTATTTATTTGCATACTACATTTTGTAGGTGTTTATTTAATTAATTTATTTTTGTCTTAATTACAATTTTAGTTCATCTTTTTCACTTATTCTTGGAACTGGTCTATCCATTATAAAATTCCTCAGTTTTAGTCTATTTATTTAATTTTCGAACTAAATAATGACTATATAACATGTTTTAAATGACACTGCAAAAAATTTGATGATGCAAAATGATCAAATTTATGATATTATAAGAAAACTCCCTAAAAAAAATCATTTTCAACATCATACACTCTTCATTATCGTATATTTCAATTAATGACAAGTAAACAATTAATTCGTATGAATTATTTTATATTATTAAAACATATCGCATCATTATTTTTGTGCTAATAAAGGATAAGTGAAACTATGAGACTAAAATTGTAATTAATCATTTTATTTTTCATTTTACTCTCTAAAAACATCGAAGAATTCCACTAATATTAGATTCAATATTGATTTTTTTTTATAGTGGTTATATGTCTACCGAATATGCAATGCATGGACATTTTTCTGAAAAGTCGGATGTATTTAGTTTTGGAGTCATAATTCTTGAGATAATCAGTGCAAAGCGGAATGCTCTTAGTTTTGATTCACCAGATTTTGATGACCTCTTAAGTTATGTGAGTATTTTAAACTTAATATAGTTTATTTCCCCTTTTGTTGCAAAAATAATTCAGAAGTATATAAAAAGAACAGAACATGTCTAATGTGATAAAATGTTTCAGGCTTGGAAAAATTGGAGAGACGAAAAACCGCTAGAAATATTGGACCCTGATATAGAAAAATCATTTTACTTTGCTGAAGTCATTAAATGCATTCAAATAGGTTTATTATGTGTACAACAAAATCCAGAAAATAGACCAACAATGGAAAGAATTGTTTCATATCTCAGTAGTGATTCGGTGGAACTACCATTGCCTCAAGAGCCTGCAGGAGTCATGGGTACTAGAATTATTCCAAGCATTATACCAAGAAGGACGATTTTGGATCAACATAAAAGTAGTAATACTACGGGATCCTCAAAAAATGATGTGACCATGAGTAATTATTTTCCTCGATAGAGTGACAATAATTGTTCAACAAAAAAAGATAGTGATCACCTGTAAAGTTTAAACTAGTTCATTTTTTTATATTAAGTAAAATATATTCATTTTGTATGTATATATAATGAAGAGAAGTCTCATATTAGTTCTCACAAAAATACAAAATTCGTGCAATTTTTATGAAAGCAACTTTTAGTAGTAAAATTAGAAAGAGCGG
>NC_021167.2:385377-390431 GCF_000331145.2 Cicer arietinum | reverse complement strand
GCGGTTTGTTTGAGTATATATTTGATATTACGATGAATAAGAAGAATCACGCAATTTTATAAAAAAACTACGTAGTCTTTTTAAAACCACAATGACACATAATGATTTTGATTAATTCACGATAAGACCTTTAATATACATTTACCCAGGTGATAACTCGCATCTAAAATACATTGTCTTAACATACTCACACTCACTCTCCAATGAAACAAACAATAATTTCAATAAACAAATAAAGAATATCGAACACTTACGCTCAAGAGTTTGGATGTGTTGGAACATAACTAGTATGTTAGTGTGTGAATTTAAAAATTATTAAAGTTCCGTATTAGAAAACTTTCTTGTATTAGTTATCTTTCAACTTTATAAATACTAAAGTCTTAGATTAGACAGTTCCACATATATGAGATAACTTCTATAACTATATAAAGAGTGTCAAACTCTTGTGAAAAGTACACATAAGTTGGATGTAATTCTCAACATTCTTTCTTCTCCCTATATTGCTCGATACACTTTTGAGTCACTTCTCCATTTTCTTTTTGTCACTTCAAATTTTTTTGAGTGATCTTAATACCATTGTTGTTTTGGTTTTTAGAGCGTTTTATGGTGTTGTAATCACTTCAATTTATGTCTGGTCTTACGTATCATACTTCTAGAGTGGCCATTATAGCAATATTAAGAATTTTTAGATTTTTTGTGTCGGAGTCTCTTTATGAGTGGTCTTAAGTACCCAAGAGTGGTCATTATAGCCATATTAATTGAGTAATTCTATAATGGATTTCTAGTGTGCAATAAAACACTGATACAGTTTTATCTGAATTGTTTTATATTGGAGACGTCGTAGTTGATAGTCTTATTGGAACCAAGTTGGTTCTTGAAATAATTCTTTCATCGTGTTTTGATTTGATGATAACAAATGTATTTTGTGGGAACAATTTAATGCACTAATGATTTAATTAAGTATGCATAAAATAGAACTTAATATCAAAGGAAATGAAGAGAAACCTCATTATAGTATGAATTATTTATATATATATATATATATATATATGGTAAAGAAGGAGAAAAAAAAAAGAGAAATTGGATTCTTAATTTGTTAATAAGATATAAAATTAAGTAAGGAGGTACTCCAATAAAATAAAATAAAATAAAGGAGAAGCTAACCCCTTTCAAGAAACGTTCGAGACGCAGTGCGATAGAGAACATATGTATGTTACACTATATTAGAAACACCATAACACCAGAAATAAGAGTCTAAACTTAAGCAAAAACAATATTTCCAGCATCTAGATTACTATATTAACGGGTACAATAACTGTCATGCTCATCCTAAATAAATCCACCAAATGATGAAATGATGAATCGCGGATAGTAAGTTTGAAGACACCGTCTATATGCAACTTATAATCTTCATATGGATGTGATTTCCATGTGTTATGTTTTAAGTGGAAAAACTGAGAAAGAAACTTAAGAAAGATGGAGAGAATTATGAGAAAAATGAGAGCTTGTATTATTCATCCTTATTTCAAATTAAAAATACAACTCAACTTTTATAACAATCTAACTACTAACAGAATCTAACAAACTTACTAACTCCAACTGACTTCTAACTAACTCTATTTTTGGTATTAACTCTCAACACCCCCATTTAATACCAAAGATCAAAAACAACACTCCACAATCTATTCAACATGTGTTGTAAACACCAATTCTCAATCAGAATTTTGCAACATTCAACATATTCCTCAGCTTTATGAATCTCTCAGCTTTCAAAGCTTTAGTCATAATGTCTGCCAATTGACATTCAGTTCTGCAATGCTTTAAACGGATTCTTCCCTTTGTGACTTGGTCTCTAAGAAAGTGGAACTTTGTTTCTATGTGTTTACTGCGCCCATGAGAAACAAGATTTTTTGCTAAATCGATTGCAGACTTGTTATCAATCTGCAATTCCATCTCTTGTCCAATGTCTACCTCGAGTTCCTTCAACAATGAAGATAACCATAAAGCTTGGCAGGCTGCACCACAAGCTGATATATATTCAGCTTCACAAGTGGAAAGAACCACCACATATTGCTTTCTTGAACTCCATGAAATAGGACCACCAGCAAACATAAAAACATTTTCTGATGTACTCCTTCTATCTTGCTTGTCACCACACCAATCAGAGTCTGAAAATGCTACAAGTTGTAGCTTAGCCTTCCCTGATTGATTAGGAAATAGGACACCAAAATTCACTGTCCCTTTCAGGTATCTCAAGATCCTTTTAGCAGCTGATAAGTGAGATTGCTTTGGTTGAGCCATGAATCTACTGACCATCCCAATACCATAAGAAATCTCTGGCCTGCTATGACAGATGAATCTCAAACAGCCCACCAGCTGTCTAAACAATGTCGCATCAACAAATGGTTCATACTCTAGCACTTCCAGCTTCAAATTTCCCTCTACTGAAACTCTAACTTCATTGCAATAAGTCATTTTGAACCTTTTCAGCACATCTGTAACATACTTCTTCTGATGCATTATTATTCCATCTTTAGTCTTGACAAATTCCATTCCTAGGAAATAAGCCAACTCACCAAGATCAGACATTTCAAATTCTGATTTAAGCTTCAGCTTCATTCTTTCAATTTCTGTTTCACCACTGCCTGTGATAATCAAATCATCCACATACAAGCAGATCAACACCATATCACCATTGCTAAGAATTTTGATGTAAACTCCATACTCAACTGTACACTTTCTAAAACCAGCTTGAGTAAGAAAGGAATCTATTCTTTTGTTCCAAGCTCTTGGAGCTTGCTTTAGCCCATATAATGCTTTCTTCATTCTAAGCACCTTCCCTTTACTGTTTGCAACTTCAAATCCAGGGGGTTGAGTTACATAGACCTCTTCATCAAGAGGACCATTCAAAAAGGCAGATTTTACATCTAGCTGCAGTAGTTTCCAGTTATTCCAGCTTGCCAAAGACACAACAACTCTAACTGTTTCAAATCTAGCAACAGGAGAGAACACTTCACTGTAATCAAATCCCTCCTTTTGCATGAAACCTTTGGCTACCAATCTTGCTTTATGCTTTGCTATGCTCCCATCTGGTTTTAATTTCACCTTATATATCCATTTCACACCAATAGGTGTCTTGCCTTAAGGAAGAGTGACAAGTTCCCATGTGTTATTTTTCTCAATGGATCTAATTTCTTCCTTCATAGCATTGAACCAAATGCTGTTTTCTATTGCTTCCTTGAATGTCACTGGTTCAACTTCAGTCATGAAAGCTAAGTGAACCAGTTCTCCATCATCTGCAATTGCACTATCTGGAAACACTTCATAGTCTTGAGGTCTAGTAGGCAAGTTTCTGTTTCTCATAGATCTTCTCTGAGCACTATCTTGGTCTAGATTTTCCTACACTTCTTCATTGTCAACTTGTTGTTCAATGACTTCAGTGTTTACTGATGATTCAGTTTCTGTAGGTAACTCAAAGACTAAATCATTATTTATGTCTAGTTCTCCCCAACTACTTGTTTCATCAAAGTACACATCTCTATTGTATGTAACTTGCATAGAGGCAGGATTTAGTAGCTTATAAGAACCTGTGGGATGATAACCAATAAAGATAAGCTTTTATCTCTTATCCTCTAGTTTGCTTCTTCTCTGATCAGGCACATGTCTGTAGCATACAGAACCAAAGACTTTGAGATGTCTAACTGATGGTGTCTTGCCTGTCCAAACTTCCTCATGCACTTTATCCTCTAATTGTAGAGTAGGACATCTGTTTAGCATATACACAGCAGTAACCACTGCTTCTCCCCACAGAGCTTTGGGAAGGTTCTTGCCTTTCAACATACTCCTAACCATGTTCATTATGGTTTTGTTCCTCCTTTCAACAACACCATTGTGTTGAGGTGTGTAAGGAGCAGTCACTTCATGCAGAACACCATTTTCAGTGCAAAATCTTTCAAGTTTAGAGGAAGTAAATTCCCCTCCACCATCAGTTCTGAGTATCTTCAATTGTTTTCCAGATTGCTTCTCAGTAAGCACTTTAAAATGTTTCAGATTGGAAAAGACTTCACTCTTGGCTTTGATCAGATAAGTCCATTTTTTTTCTGCTGAACTCATCAACAAAAAGCAGAAAATATTTGTTTCCACCAAAAGATGGAACTTCAAAAGGACCACACACATCAGCATATACAACTTGCAGTAAATCAGTGGCTCTAGTTGGAGTATAATTTCTAAAGGAGTTCCTAGTTTGTTTGCACAGTAAGCAATTCTTACACATAGTCTTAGGAATCTTAATATGAGGTAATCCTAGAACCATTCCTCTTGACTGTAACAATCTCAAGTATTTAAAATTGAGATGACCATACCTCATATGCCATAGCCAAGTTTCATCAGTAATCTTTTCTGCATTGAAACACTTTGCATCAAGTGCTCCAAACTTGACTTGGAAAGTTCTGTTTCTGGTTAGAGGTGCACTCAGGATCTTCTTTTCTGTGTCATCATAAACATCCAGAATTCCATGTTGCAAGTTCATGCTGAAACCTTTCTCCAATAACTGCCCAATGCTGATCAAATTACTCTTCATGGCTGGAACATACAGAACTTCAGTTATCAGGGCCTTCTTGCTATCTCCCCTTCTGATTAAGACATCACCAGTGCCCTTAGCATCAATAGTTCTGTTGTCTGCAAATCTAACTTTGGTTTTCTTTGACTCATCAAAATTTACCAGCCATTCTTTATGACCAGTCATATGGTTTGAACATCCTAAATCAAGATACCATACTTCATCACTTGTAACATCATTTTTTGTTATCATCATGAGTAATCTGCATGGATCTTCATCATCTGTTGTTTTTTCCTTGACCAGATTAGCATCCGCATCAAGATTTCTTCTATGATTATCACTGTTGTTGGAAGCATGACATTCTGAACTATAATGTCCAAAATTGTTGCAGCTGTAACACCTTACTTTCCTTTTATCAACATATTTCTTGCCTTTGAATTGCTTGAACCCTCCTCTTCTGATAGAAGATTCAGGTTGATCTGACCCAACCTTGATA
>NC_021167.2:265340-384912 GCF_000331145.2 Cicer arietinum | reverse complement strand
GAACCTTGAAGTTCCTCAATCTTCACGGTATCAATCTTTCTTGATTCCTCAATAGCCACCACAATGTGATCGAATCTTGGTGTGAGAGTTCTTAGAATCTTCTCAACTATAGTAAGGTCAGAAATCACCTCACCACATGATTTCATTGAGTTGGTGAGGATGAGAATTCTATTGAAGAATTCAGACACTCTTTCATTCTCATCCATTTGCATGAGTTCATATTGTCTCCTCATTGTTTGAAGCCTAACTTTCTTCAATTGTTCAGCACCAGCATTGCACTTTTCCAGAATTTCCCATGCCTCCTTCGAAGTTGTTGCTCTTGAAATTTTTTCAAAATGAGGTGGATCCACAGATTGGTGAAGAATCACCATGGCCTTGCAATCTTTCTTCTTGTTCTCCTTGTGTGTCAGCTTCTGTGCATCAGTGGCATTCACCACTAGAGGTGAGTATCCTTCTTCAACAATGTTCATAACATCTTGATACCCAAGAATCGTTTTCATTTGAACACACCATCGGTTCCAATTCTTGCCATCAAGAACTGGAAAGTTGGAGACAACATTCCCAGGGTTGAGACTCATTCTTCACAGCTTCTTGCGAGTTGGTGTGTGATCTTCTTCTATTGCAGCGGAAAAACAAGGATCGTACTGAGCTCTATGATACCACTTGTTATGTTTTAAGTGGAAAAACTGAGAAAGAAACTTAAGAAAGATGGAGAGAATTATGAGAAAAATGAGAGCTTATATTATTCATCCTTATTTCAAATTAAAAATACAACTCAACTTTTATAACAATCTAACTCCTAACAGAATCTAACAAACTTACTAAATCCAACTGACTTCTAACTAACTCTATTTTTTGTATTAACTCTCAACACCATGTAATCTATAATAGTTACTGTATTCTCCAAAATCCGATAAATTTACTAGTCTATTTAACAACTAAATGTACGTGATGTTGAATTTTAATCCAAAAATCCATATATAAAAATTAAAAGAATTTAAAAACTCAAGTTCATTATTATCCTTCTAAACCTCCAAACTATAACACCAAAATAAGTAGTACAAAACTAAAGATCACAATCAATATTATGGATACAAAGGTTCCTATCGAAACAAGCATTCATGACCGAGCTATATATTTTTATTCAAATCTTATCGCATAATTTTGAAAACTACAACGATGGCAAACCGCAGCATACTTATATGTGGCTATGCTCCTACTATCAATTCTTTATCAAGTGAATTAGTTTTCGTTCTTTACTATTTTATCTTAATAATTAGTGTACAAAAGAAATTTCAATCGACAAAGTTCATATTAAAAAAGATGATAGACGCTTATATTGAAAATATATATATTATTTTTAGATGCAAGCATTTGTTCATTAAATTCAGTAATATTACCATTAGGATTTAAAGATTCCTAATATGTACTTCTGTTGTATGAAATAGTTAATTGGGGAACTCATGGTAAGACTGGAAATAGTAATTTGCTTTATTAGCTCCAATTATAGTCATATGTGAAAAATAACATTTCTTATTTACTTGTTGTTTAAAGAATGAGCCCGCTTAAAAAAAAGTTAAAAATGATTTTTGATTTAATTTTAAAAAACTATTTTTATGATATTTTATTTTTAAATAATTTGTTATTGATTAAAAAAATTAATATTTAATAATTTAAATCTTTATTATTAGAGATTTTAATACGGTAAAAATTAAATTATTTAAAAAAATATATCTTTTAAAAATAATTTTTAAGAAAAGATTTTCAAAATAGCTTTTTATTGTAATTATTTTTTAAGATTTCATTATAAAAAAAGTATAGTAAATAGATGAAATAATTAAATTGATATTTTAAGATAAATTATTTAAATTTGAAACTTATTTTTAAAATTCTTATTTAAAAATAGAATAAAAAATAAAATAATTTTATATTATTTTTAGAAAAATCTTAAATAAATATGTCAAATAATAATAATAATTTTTTAAAATAAAATAAAAAAAATGTGTGCAACCTCATACTATAGTAGATGCATGCACTTCTAACCACAACAAAACATTGGATTCCCAAGATCCATCTCACATCTATCTCCAACACACGAGGTATGAATTAAAAAATAAAAAATGCTGTACAAACAAATCATCGTCATAAATCCAGAAGAACAATAAAGAATACCCAAAACTTGATCTGTAAGCAAAACTAGGAATTCAAAACTTTATATTCAAGACAAGAAAAAGGTTCAAAAACTAATCCTGACTAATAATTCCTCGTCTGTACATTGTAACTCAAAATAAAACTAAAAAAAAAAAGGCCAAGTTTACAGTTAGCAAAAAAAACTAACCGATACAATGGCAAGCAAAACGACATATGAATTAGCACAAAACGACATAAACCCGAATCTACTGCCGCAACTCCTTGCGGAGTTTCTGAGAGAACAGTTTGCAAGCATCCATGCTCAAATCCATGGCAGCTGCAAGTGCAACGAATGCCGCAGCATCCTCCGCACATGTCACGTGCTTCACACCAACCTCGACCTCCGGTTTACTGCACTTTTTTTCGCCATCAAACTTAGCCGACATCACAAATCCTCTGTACAAAAATTGATGATCCAACATAAAATCCGAACCGAATCCAGATTCGGTTCTAGAACTCGACCCGAGATCCCAACTTCCGTTTGGCGTGCTCGCTGGAGTGATGCCGGAGGTAACATCGATAGTGAATTTACCTCCGTTCTGAGAGCTGATAGTACACGCGGCGAGTGTAACCGGATCAGTGGTGGCCGGAAGGACGTCGAACCGGTAACCGACGGCGTTTGAATTACCCGGTTCACGCCACGCCTCGAGCCGGCCCCAAGGCTTCCAGGTCCCATCTCCTTCGGGTCGGATAATTAGCCAAGCTCCCGGGTTGGATTTACTGACCCGCTGCGAACCGGGTGAAGGAACGAACGGTGTAACCATCGACGCACACGCAACAGGTGAACCGGATAAATCGTGAACCGTTATTGACCATCCTTTTCGATCCGTTGCTAAATGATTAGCATTCGTTGAAGGGAACTGAACCGGGTTCCTGTCCCTGAAACTGAATTTGCAAGTGAAAACCGGTTGTTTAACGTCTCCCTTGACTTGGAAAACCTGTGGACTGCATTCTGGTTCACCATCGAACCGGAAAACGAATCTTGGATCCGGTTCGGCTCGAACAGTTAAATGCAATAATTGAGCCTGAGCCGAAGGGTCACGGTTTTTGCTGTTATTGTTGGAGAGAGTGACCCAACCGTTGTGGAAAGAACAGGGTCGTGATTCAACTAAGGTAAGATCGATAGGTACTGAAATTTTGCCCAATAGTTTTGCGGAATTGAAAGCGCATGAAGGATTTGTGCGTGCTTTGTAGACGGAGATTTGGATGAGAGGGTTTTTGATTTTGTTGATTTGGGTTTTGGAGAAATCGAAGCTAGCAGCGAGGGATTGAGGGTGTGTGTCTGAGTCTGAAATTAGAGGGACTGTTGCCACGTGGCACGGTGGAGAATCGATTCCCTTCAGTTTGATTTCACAGTAACAAGGGGAACTTGATGGGTGTACTTTGCCGGAGAAAGATGGTTTCGATGATGCCGGAGATTTGATTGCAAGGTTTCCAATTAGGATCCGTACGAAGGGGCACGGATCCATTGATGCTGATGCTGAAGCTGTTTAGGTTTGGGGAATTGAAAACAAACTGAATTAAGAGTGAAATAGTTGGGAGAGAAAGAAAGTAATGACTTTTTATTTAAGCTGGTTTGACGGAGTGAGAGAAAGAGTGGTTTCTTTTGTATGTTGAGTTTGAGTATAAAAACCGAAGGTGACAGGCTGTAACTTAGTTGGGATGTGGAAGGATGCATTATTTCGTTTTCTTGCTGTTTTATTTTCCTTTTTATTTTTTATACGTTGTCTGGTGGGGACCATTCAAATTTCATTAGTAATAGCCCTTCTTTTTTTTTCTTTTTTTTTCTTAACTCCTTCATATTCATCTGCCTTCCCCCTTTTTTATTTCTTTTCCTGTTACGGGTTACTACTTTTTTAATTGTTTTTACTACTCTTTTTTAGTCAAAAATATTCTAGGAATTCTAATTATCGTTATCCCACTTTCTTTTTTTTATATTACTATCTTATTATGGAATTATTATATTTTTTTTGACAGATTTAAAGAATTATTATACTATTCTAATTTTAGAAAAAATCATTAAATATATAAGACAGGATAGAAACAAAATAGAAATTACAGCTAAATAAAAATAAGATCAGATATAAGCAAAATATATTTATTAAATTATATATTTAATGTTTTATTATATAATATTTTTGATGTACACCTTGTAATTATATAATATAATATAATATATTATTATACTTAAATAATTAAATTATTTTTATAAAACTATTACATAATTTTTTTTTAATTAATTTGTAATTTTTTTATTTTTTATAAAGTAACAAATAAATGCTGAAAAAATTAAAATATTAATTAAATTTTTTTAAAAAAATATCATTAATGCTATTAAATAAATAACATTAATTTTAAATAAATAATAACTCATAAATTTTTCTTTTTAAAAAATTAATAAATTTTATTATAATTAATTTATATAACTGAGATTCCGATTCAAATATATAACAAACATTTAATTTAATAATATTAATAATATTTTTATTATATATATACATTAAATAAACAAAATACAATCTTAAAATTAACTTATATATCTTATTGTCTCATAAAATATTAGATTGAGAGAGCAAATAATTAGTTCAGTCATATGGTATCTTTATTTATCCTAGATACCAAACAGAGCCTTCATAATTAATTAAAAATTATTCATTTTGCCCAAAGTTCTAGAGAATTCCTTCAACTCCAATCAATTCTATGGTCAGGCAATCTTTCCCTTTTGCATAATTTAAGATATTTCCTTTTAATTCTTATGATATCTTTTGAGTTCATTATTTTTAATTAATTTATAAGCTACAATTTATTATGACCCAAATTTTATTTTTTTACTTTTTTAATTATTCAATTTGAAAAATATTATGTCATTAATTATGATAGAGCAATAAATTAAATTTAAAAAATAGTTGACTCGTCAAGAATAATTTTATCTAAAAAATATTTCAAAAAATTAATATTTAATAATAGATAACTTTGAAATTATCTTGAATAATGGTACAGATTTTTTGGATAAAATTTTCAATATTATTTAAATATATATTAAGTGAAGTTAAATTCTACAAAAATTTGGAAATGTTTTTCAATTATTTGATATTTTTTTAAAAGAAAATTTAAAATTATATGTCAATTTATCTTTTTTTTTTTTAATACTAAGAGGGATGTTGTTTCCTAAGAAGTTGTATTATAAAAACAATATTTTATTTTAAATTGGAGTTCACGGTCCTATCCCTACGAGATTTCAATTTTATTTTTTTTTTATTTTGAATAGAGGGACGATCTTTCACATTTTTTATTAGTTTTTATATAAAATAACATTTTTTATTGTACCGAATATCATATATATACGTATCCAATTTTTCTTTTTAAATAAAATATAATATTGGTAGGTTGACATATAATTTTGAAAAAAACGACATTTTAAAAAAAACAGATAATAATTATAAAAAAAAAAAAAAAAAATCCAAAATTTGTGTTATGGAAAGGTGATATCCATTTACTAGTCATTTTGACCGTGTAAAATATTTACCGCAACAAAAAAGTACAAGAACATTTTCAACCGTGACTTTAGTCTAAAAGTCACGTCCCTATTTTTGAAGTTGAGAGGAAAAAAAAAATTAACACAGCGATGCTTTAATTTAATTTAAAACAAATTGAGAAATTTGATGTCATACTATTTGTTTTTTATGCATGAACATAATAAATTTGAAAAACTTAGAAAAAGTATTAGTTTTCACATATACCTTTCAATCATTGTTATAAGTAAAAATAGTTAATGTAATAAAATAACTATTTTTATTGTTAGTAAAAAAGTTATTTTGTTTCTTATTAGTAAATATAATTAATTTTTTATATTTTATAGAAAATATAAATTAAATTTACTAAATTATTTATCTGAATGTAAAACATTCAACTCATGTTAAACGTTTCTTATTAAAGTAAAGGTATGTAGAAAGAATATTAATATTAAATTAATTATAAATAGTTAAATTTTGTTTATAATAATAACTAAGATTTTAGATCACTTTTTTATTTGTAATAGTGACATAGGAAATATATTATATAATATGTATATTTTGACTAAAAAATATATTCATGAATTTAAATTAATATGATATATCTATTGCAAACAATATAAATTTAAAGTCAATAAATTAAAAAGTAAGTTTAATTGCAGTTTTGGTCTCATATGTTAATTAAATCACGAAAATAATCTCTCTATTTTACTTCTCCCTAGTTTAAGTTCTCAAATAGAATTTTAGTCCAAAATTTGACGAAATGTCATTTTTTTGCGCTTATTTAAGTCACATGATGCCTCAAGATCTTGTAGTGCAACAATTGTATCTAAAATATATGATCATAAATGATATGGTGTGACTTAAAAAAAATAATATTTTATTAAGTTTTTGACCAAAATTCTGTTTGGGATCAAAATTGGAAAAAAAATAAAATAAAATGATTATTTTCGTGATTCAGCTAAAATAGAGAAATTAAAACTGCAATTAAGCCTAAATATTAAGAATTTACAAAGAAAATCACTACGGCAAAACTAACGTGTTTAAAATGTTTGTGTCTTCAAATATCTAATGTGAACTATGTCAAAACTATTAATTAAATTTATAATAAATTAAAGTTAAAATGCTAATTTAAATCAATTGAACATTGTAATAAGACATATAAACAAACAATATTATCCAAAAATGATATGGAAAACAAACAAATAATAAGAAAGGTGTAAATAATAAGTGGCTTTTAGAAAGAAAACATGTGTTACTTTTTGTACATTAAAAAATGTGTTAATATAGAGAAGTTATACGGCAATCCCAACTTATAAATTGAACATGTAAAATAATGCAAGTATTTTGGGTCACCATCCAAAAAGTAGTTAGTCGCTGAAATAAATAAACATTTCGCTAACAACTTGTCGCATTCACTATGGTTTAAATTCAAGTCAGGAATTGCGTAAAAAAAAAAAATCAACTCAGGAATTATGTAGTTGGTAAATTCTACATAAATCTTACTATAAATCAACAATCCTTTTGATCGTTCTCTTAGCTCTTTACACGTGATCCAGTTTTCACTTCACGTAGACATGACTGATATAATTTAAAAATCAGTTTGGCATGTAATATTGTTTTTTTTTAGGTCTTGACATGTAATGTTATGATATTGCTAATTAAATAATTAAACATAGCAGCTAATTATAAAAACAATATTAATGAAAGTTGAGTGGAGGGAAGGGGTGAAGATGCATGGAGACAAAAAAAAAAAAAAGGAAGGAAGCATAAGAGGTATATGAGCTGGATGCAGAAAGCGCACGTAGGGTAAAAGGGATAGCCAGCAATGCAATATTGTAATAGGATTGGAAGTGTGCACGTACACTATCCCTATTGGTCACAACCGCATATGTCGGGGGATCCAACTCTTATACAGCTGGCATCATAATCAATTCAATTTATTTATCATTATTCCATCTGGCTCTTTGCTTGCAATTGCAAATCGATATGCTTCATCAGGTGTTGCTCATTGTTATCTTGATTCTGTGGGTGCCTGTGGGACCCATTTTACCTCAACTTTCCTATCTTTTATCCATTTTATTACGTCTGCGCTCATCACTTCGAATATTTGTCCTCAACTCTTTATATTTTGTCTTTCTTAAAATAAATAAAAAAGAGTTTGCCTTACCTTAACACTTGTGTTTTGGATTGTTAGTCGTTTTTTTAATTCTTATTAAATTTATAATTAATTTATATAATTGTAAATTTTAAATTTGAATTTAAATAAAACGTTCAATATTATTATATGAGTTCATATTTAAAGACCATATGATTATTACTTTCATAAGTAATATTACATTTTTCTACTATAAAAATAATATGTAAATTAAATATTATTATTTTATAAAATAATATAATATATACTTCTTATATATTACAATGGATGTTATTTTAACAAAAAATAAATATTATTTATAATTTTTAATGTAATTTTAATTATTTTTTTATCTGACTCTTTAATTATTATTTATACATAGTTTTAAATTTGTCTTAAAATTAATATGTCTTACAATTTTTAATGTAATATTTATTATTTTTTTCCTATTCTATTATATAATAATTATTATATATACAATTTTCAAAATATTATTATATTTGTACTGATAATAGTAAAAACTCACTAATAATTAAAATGAGTAGTTTGTTAAAATGGTATTATTTTTTTTATAATTATTATATTTTTTAATATATCTACAAAAATCTTAAACGATATGATGTCACTTATTGTGAAACAAATGAAGTATATATTTTTTTAATATATTTACAAAAATCTTAAATCATATTCATTATGAAATTGAATGAATATTTATTACTATTTTTGTTGTGTGAAATATTTTATCCAAAAATACAAGATTAATACTTCAAATTAGAGATACATATATCTGATTAGGAGAGTAATATTTTTTAACAAATATTCTTTTCTACCAATAACTAAACTTGTAAATCCATATTTGAGAGAATCAAATATCTCTCTATTATTATTTGTGGCCCAGTGTGTTGGGAATAAGAAATGTATTTATATAAATTAGAAATGTTATTATTTAAGTATAATTACACTTGCCTACTTTAAATTATTCGTCCTACTTCATTTTTTCTTCTCTTAAAACATACACAAATTTGTCATTCTTTGATTTTTCATTTGAAATATGTGTGCAATATGTCAACAATTTGTTATTTTTAATTTCTTTATGTTTATCTTCTTTAACTTCCAACAATCATCATCTTCCTCAATAAAACCCATAAATTATCAAATTAAATACCTTAATATCCAAGAAAGTTGGGTTTACAAAACATAGTCTTCCCCTTCAAGTGCAAGATCCCATAATTAGCACATCCTATCAACCTCAGTTATGTGATTGGCAATAAGAAACACACGTTCCTCCATTGGAATACTTATCCCTAGAAACGACAACTTTAGTTTTATGTATCTTTTTGTATAGTAAATGGCCACATAGCTAACCAAATCCCAAAAGAAGGATGATACCTCCCTACTAAAAATGAGTGTTGAAAAATCACAATCTTAAAATTGCTAGCGGCGCAAAGAAGATGCTTAAGCTCTTGGTATTTTTTTTCTTCATTACTTTAATTGGAAATAATTTGAACAAAAATCCTGAAAAACAAACAATTGAAAAAATATATAAAATTGTTGACACGTTAGGACAATTCAACATTTTTATACGGAAATTGAAAAAAAATACAACTTTGTGTGTTTTTTTGAGATAAATAATTGAAATGACTAAAAAAGATAAATAATTTGTGGATTATATATAATAAAACAACATGCATTAAGACCACTAAGTCAAGCCCAAATAATTGGCGTACAATGTGTGCAACGGTTGTAAATTCTAAATTCCGATTTTATTTATTGAATATGAAAAATAAATACACATGATAAATTATAAACAAAAAACATAAAGCGGGTGATGCAAATTTTCCCAATTAAGTAAAAGTTTTTGGTATTTATAAAATTATCAAAATTTGAATGAATTCAATGTTAATAATAAGTTGTTAATTTTATTATATAGAATCGTTAAATTCTTTATTTCTTTGTCACTCAACTCTTAAATCACTTTAAAACTTTATAAAAAAATTGTATATATAACTTTTAAGATTAAATAATATTACTAAATTATTAGATTAATGACATTTATACTCTCCATAAAGTTTAAGATGAAATAGTATTACTAAATTATTAGATTAATGATATTTATACTCTCCATAAAGTTAATAAATGTATTATTATGTTAGTTTGACACTGATTAATTATAGAAAATTGAGTATCATTAATTCTAGCCCTAAAATTATATATTTTAAGACTCTAATAATGTTAAAAGATAATGTGCATTTTTAGATTTTAAAATATTGTCTTTTTATTTTAGTTTTCTAACAACTCTATTTGATTTCAATAATTATATTTTCTTAATTGACAATTACATAATTTTTTTTCCTTCACATTGTTGCTTTTTATTTTAGAAAAGAAACAATGCATTCAAATATAGTTTTACAAAAGGGTGAAAGGCAATAATAATATGCAAGATAATTAATTAAATTATAGTAATGTCGGTGTATGTTTCGTATCACAATTAGTTTATCAAAATTATAATGACATAATTTTTAAAAGTTATAAGTTGTAGCTTTTGAAAATATTTGTGGTTCACTATAATATCAAACATGCACAACATCACAAATATTATATATTGTTAAAAATAAAAGTATTTCGTGATCGGAATTATTGATTCTTAAATGATGTTTGTCAACAACAAAAATTAATAAACTCCTACTAAAGGTGTCATTAATTAATAGCATAAATCTCACTATGATTGGTCTTAATCATATACATCATAACACTAAAATTATAATTGGGTTTTAGACAAATGATTGACCATATAATAGTGTTTTTTTTTTAAATATAAGGAATTTCATTTTCCTTCTTTGAGTTATTTAACATCCTATCCTTTTTCCTCCAATTTGAATTTATCGAATGTGAACTTTCAACGAGATTTGTCAAAATGTGTATATTTGAGTACTTCAATAACATAAATTAAAATATTTCATTATATATTGCCACTATCACTTTGACATCTTATCATTCTACCATTGTCTCGCTCAATTTACTATTAAATACTTAATCGACTCACTCCAACACTAATTAGTCACACTTTTAGCATTGATTGACTAGATAATGTGTACCTTCGTCTATTTGAGTCATGTTTATTTCGTATTTTTGTTGATTTGCATGATCCATGTGTTCACTTATGTCCATATCTAAATGTAAGCAATATAATATTATTTTTCATCGCTATCGCAATCTCATATTTCCTCATTATCTGAAATTCACGGAACTAGGACATACATAAAAATGACCAATATCGAAGAAGAATAAGTGAACACATATTTTAGGAATTTTAGATTTAAATATAATTTTATTTTATGTTAATTTAATTTAAATATAAATAATTTTAAATCAAGGTGGATTGAAAAATAATACAAAAATAATGTCAGCCCAAATTGAATAAAAGACTAAAAATGCAGAACCTGATATTCCAGGAGTATAAATTTTTAGAAAAATTTAGGACTAAACTCAGATTTGCCTTATATCAAAGAAATCAAAATTACTATTAACCCATTTTTATTTTAGGCCAGCCAAATCCATTGATTCGAATCACTATTTTTCAGCTTGCATGAATGGGTATAGGGTATCTGGGTAATGCTAACTTTGATGGGTTATTAGTTTAGTTAGGCTTGTGGATTGCAAAAACAAAATCCAGTTAAGATTCATATAGTCCATTTTAGTACACAAGTAACGGAAAACATAAAGGAGAATTCGGGGCATGCTTGTACGAATCGGGTTAAACTTAGGCACTATTCATTTGGCGATCTCGCCACCCTCAAAGAGCAATTTGGTTGTGACTGAAAAATAAACAATCTGCGTGCGTAACTGAGTCCCAGGCATGGCGATATGCGATGCCTGAGCTTCTTTATTTTTTTCCATTCCAAAATCGAAACTGTGACTCTCACTCTCTGTTTTCCGTTAACTAATCAATCATCACATCACACTATATTGTTCACTGAATTATTAATCTAGGGCTTATTAGGTTATTATTTATTTATCAAAATAAAATGGCCACCGTGGTGTCTCAGTCCCACCCCCACCCCCATCCTCACCGTTACATTGGCCCTCCCTCCGTCGGACCCGGCGATGCACTCAACCGCATCCTTGCCGACCTATGCACCCGCGGCAACCCTAAGGTAACAACAGTCTTACTCTTTCTTTTCATTTCAATTATATTGATTGCTGCAACATATTGAAATTTGAACACCAGCTTAATTGTTCGGATTGAATTTCGTCTATGCAGGAAGGTGCTTCGTTAGCTTTTAAGAAGCATCTAGAAGAAGAAGCACGTGACCTCAGCGGCGAAGCTTTTTCTCGTTTTATGGATCAATTGTATGATAAGATATCGAGCCTTTTGGAGAGTAGTGATGTGGCTGAGAATCTTGGAGCACTTAGGGCTATTGATGAGTTGATTGATGTGGCACTTGGAGAGAATGGTTCCAAGGTTTCAAGATTCTCCAGTTATATGCGGACTGTGTTTGAGGCTAAACGTGATCCTGAGATTTTGGTTCATGCTAGTAGGGTTCTTGGTCACCTTGCTAGAGCGGGTGGAGCTATGACTGCTGATGAAGTGGAACGCCAGGTTACTGCACGTTTTTATCAAACATTGTAATCGTCTCTTGGAGTTGATTCAGTGTACTGATTTTTGCTTATTTTTTCAGGTTAAAATTGCACTGGATTGGCTTGATGGGCCTAGAATCGAGTATCGTCGATTTGCTGCTGTCTTAATCTTGAAAGTAAGTTTCATCATCATCGTCGTCTTTGTTATATTATTAGTGAGAATTTATCGAGACTTGGATTCATGGGATTCATTTTCTAGAGATTTTTTTTTCCTGTTTCCATATTTTTGGAATTTATTTAAGAAATTATTTCAGTGATGAACTATTGTAAGAATAGTGTTTTTAATCTCTCACATATTTGGAATCTCCGTATTCTAAGAATATGCACTATCTTTTTTTATTGTGGTCATTGCAGGAAATGGCAGAAAATGCTTCAACTGTTTTCAATGTCCATGTGCCGGAATTTGTTGATGCTATCTGGGTTCCTTTGAGAGATCCAGCATTGCCAGTTCGTGAGCGGGCTGTGGAGGCATTGCGTGCCTGCCTTAACGTTATTGAAAAGCGTGAGACACGCTGGCGTGTGCAATGGTTAGTTCTTTATTTTTAAGTGTAGCAAATAAATTGGGGTAAACCTGAAGTTGATAGTAATGCTATTTTGTTGACTGGTGAGTGGGGACAGTTATTGTACTTGGACTAAAGGACATAAGAAAAAACAGTCTCACTAAAGACTAGTTTAAACCATTGGAAGTTGATTGCGTAGTAGTATGACCGCCCAGCTGCCTGCCAGCTTCTTTGAATTTGAGTATAATAATCAACTAATGGATAGACTCTGAGCGTTGGGCATAAGTTTAAATTATTGTCCAAATGTGAATAATTATGGAAGATATTTTACTATCAGTAGTTTCTACTCAATGCTGTTATGTGTTAGTAATAAACTCCCAATTAGAAATACGTATGTTAGAAAGAAATTAAGGCAGCAACCCAATGATATCGGCTGACTCCATTTGATTAGAAGCAGTAAATCCCAATTAAACTGTAATAGCTAATAAACAGAGAATAGAAAGTAGAGAGGAGAGGACCATTCAGTTGGGAGAGGCCAGGCTCTCTAATTCCCAGTAGGACTCGCTTTCTCTCTCTCTCTCTCTCTCTCTGTCAATACCCTCACACTACTGTAACTGTCTTGCACATATGGGTATGGATCATCAATAATACACTAGAATCCACTACTACCTGGCCAGTTCTATCACTGGTATTAACTATTAGAACCTGGTTACTATAGATTATTATAGATTACAGTTTTATTCAGATTATTATAGATTACAGTTTTATTCAGATTATTAAAGATTATTATATAATCCTACCGCGGAGATGGCCGCCGCCGCAGCGCAATTCCTCTATTGCGCGCAATAGCGCCACAATTGACAACATAGATCCTAGCCTGATTTTGATACCAGTGGCAGTTTGTGTTTTGTTCTCACAGTGAGGGGATGTCTCACAATGTTCCCTGCTATACTGGACCCTGTTCTGAAGTAATAAATGAGACATAATTTGGGACTAACACATTTGGTTGTTTACTTTGTCTCATTGTCCTACACGGCGGGTAGTAAAAATATGGATGGGCCTTTTAGCAATAATAGTATAGCAGATTTGGTTTGTGAACAATTCAGGGATATATATCTTTGGTCACCCGAGTCCCACATCAATGGGTGATGAGGTTGTTGACTGATACATCAGTGTTTTTTTGGAGTATAATTTCATTGGCTTTTGGATGTATGATTTATCTTGACTTTCATCTCACAGCATGTTCAGATTTCTTTGATAACTTATAGCACAAAATATCCCTATTAGAGAGTAAATTTTCTATGTGTTACTTGATGGTAGGTATTATCGAATGTTTGAGGCTACGCAAGATGGACTAGGTAAAAATGCTCCAGTGCACAGTATACACGGTTCGCTGCTTGCTGTTGGAGAGCTTTTGAGGTTAATAAAATTTTCGTCGTTTGCATTGTTGATATGTAGATGTTTTGTAACTTATTCAAACTAGCATTCATGACAAATTTTGTCCAGTTTTAGTGAGCATTATTTTAATGTTGGTTTACGGAAAGACAAATTTATATTCACAACACAATACCTGCCGGTTTGGAAGTTAATGCCTGGTTTGTTTGGCACCATACTAGGCAATGTAGTTTTTTGCTAGAGCCTAGTCCTTTATGATATGTACCTGTGCTTTAAAAAACTATGTTTGGAAACATGCATGGTATTACCAAGTGTATTATGTTGATGACAGGCCCAATTGTGGGGCTTAATATTGTCAACATACATGTGTACAATTGAAATTGAATAATGTGTTTATGCCTATCGGTTCTTTTGTTATCAGCAGAATTCAACAAGGTCAAATTTGGGGCTTAATATTAATGTTGTCATTGTTTTTGTAATCTATTGTTTGCTATTAATTATGGTTGTGAAGGAATACTGGTGAGTTCATGATGTCAAGATACCGAGAAGTTGCAGAAATTGTTCTGAGATACCTAGACCACCGGGATCGGCTTGTTCGCTTGAGCATAACTTCATTGCTACCTCGAATTGCACATTTTCTACGCGATCGTTTTGTTACCAACTATTTAACAGTAAGTTAATTTGCCCTATTACTTATGCTTTTTAAACTGGGAGGAGGAGAATGGAGTATTTTGAGTGATTTCAAAAGTTTACTTATTTAAGTGCCTATTGAAATGAAATTCCTTGCAGATATGCATGAATCATATTCTTTCTGTCTTGAAAGTTCCTCAAGATCGTGATAGTGGGTTCATTGCTCTCGGCGAGATGGCTTTGGCACTGGATGGGGAACTGATCCATTATTTGCCGACAATTTCTACTCATTTACGCGAGGCAGTACGTTACAGAATCTGTTATCAGATGCCAGTCTTGTGCTGTATTTTTTTCTTGGTGCATGTTTCATTTCTTATTTAGACAAGTGGTTTGTTATCTTTTTTTTTTCTTACTATAACACGTGACAAGGCCATCTTTTGACAGTTTAGGCATTTTATGAATGTAGATTGCTCCTCGTAGGAGTAAACCTTCACTTGAGGCCTTGGCTTGTGTTGGAAATATTGCAAAAGCAATGGGGCCTATTACTGAACCTCATATTCGTGGACTTCTGGATGTTATGTATTCTTCTGGTCTTTCGACTGTTCTTGTGGAAACTCTTGAGCAAATATGTATTAGGTATGGGGTTTTCTTTGAACAGTCTTCCACCTTTCTAGTGAACTGTTTAAAAGTATGTTTTATCTTTGTTTTTCAGCATTCCATCTCTGATGCCAACCATTCAAGACCGGTTACTCGACAGCATATCTATGGTTCTTTCTAAATCTCCTTATCCCGGGAAGCCTGCACAAAGCATGGGTAAAGGAACGATTGTAAATGTTGTGCAGCAAGTTTCAGAGCTTAGTGGTTCTGCTCATATACAGCTTGCTTTGCAGACTCTTGCTCGTTTTAACTTTAAGGTTGTATATACTCCATTTATATATGAACTGCTATACCACATATAATAAGATACTCAATTTTTTTGGTATTCACAAGTCATTGGAAAATGGCCAGAGTTTGTAAAACCATTTTTCTGTGTTGACATAGGGCCATGATCTACTTGAGTTTGCCCGAGAATCAGTTGTTGTCTATTTGGATGATGAAGATAGATCTACACGAAAAGATGCAGCGTTGTGTTGTTGCAAATTAATTGCTACTTCTTTCTCTGGTATTGCGAGTGCACATTTTGGTTCTAACAGGTTGACTCGATCAGGGGGGAAGCGTCGTCGTCTTGTTGAGGAGGTTTGATGTTTACCACTGCTTATTTTTGATAAGTTTTCTATTTATTTTTGAAATTTCTGATTCCCTGAGAACCCCCACGTTAAGAACTATTTTGTAATTGGAGTTCTTATTGTCCTTTGCTTGACTTAGGGTTTAGGATTTAGGGTAACAAGTGACCTCTTTGTCATACTCGAAGAGACAAGTGCTTTGTGGTATTGAAGAGCTTGTTGTTTTTTGTGAGTTTTACTCTATCAATTATTTCAAGGTGGATGCACCGTGATCACCATGTTGTAATAATTTTTTCAGTCTTCTACAGGTTCCTAGTAACTTTTTTGGCACTTCACTACTTTGAGATTATTTATTTCAAGAGTGATCATTCAAGATAATGGCACACAATGACGACTTCTAACTAATGATTTTTTAATTGATGGCAAACACATCTTTTTAATAGAGTTGCATGAACTTTGGGGGGTTATGGTTATTGCTGTAGCTCACAGAAAACGATCCTTCACTTTCGCGTGTTTCTAATAGGCTCAGATTGGTCTGATTAGAGGATGCTGAAACAAGGTGTTGGCCACATATTCTTGGTTGTTTGGAAGGCAAGGTAACAATGTTTGGGTTCATGGAGTTTTCAATTGAAAAATAATGTTGAGCTATAGTTCCAGCTTATCTGTTGAGATGATTTTGGCAGTTTGGTGTAGCTTAGGTGGGTATTAGTTGATATATTGAGTATGCTTATTGGTTTGGGGAGCTTGGGTTGAATTTCACAAGTGTTTGAGGTAACAATGGGGCTTGAAGGAGGGCGGGATAGTGAAACTCTTGTACTAGTTTTGGTTAATTGTTGGGTTTTGGTTAAGCTTTTCGATGCCACTGGAAGGGAGGAGTTTTATTTTGTTTTATTGCCATGTTTGGTGTAGTGGAGGTATTCACAACATAGGTTTATGTGTCAGCCTGATTGCCTCTGCCCAATATGCTGACATTTTGACTAAAACTCTCACTCACCAGCTTTGAGCTCATGAGGTCTAAATGGTCTCTGTCTCTCGTTGGCTGTCACCCACGGCAAGCTTGCAAGGGCATATTAGAGTATGCCTAAGAAGTCTTGATACGGTTGAATGAGAAGAAAAATAGAAAGACATACCAGGAAACGGTGTGATTCAAGCACACAACAAAGACTCTTTATATAGACTTAAAAACAATAAATAACATAGTTACAAATAATCTATCCCTATTTACAAGATATCTTATGATATTATAAGATTTAAAAATTGGTCCTATGAGATAAACCAATATATTCTAAAATAATATAAAATATTATTTGGTATTTTAACACTCTCCTCATGCTAAACTCATTAAGCTTTAGCTTGTTACAAGAAAACAATATATTGATCCACATAAATAATAACAAAAAAAGATGAAAGTGCAACTCATGGATGTGGGTGAAGCATGAGAGAATTGCTAGAGATAACATAACCAAATAGATGGAATGATAATCAACCTGAGAGAAATTCATGGCAAACAATCAAACAAAGCAAGGTTGATCCTTTCTAAAAACCATATTTAGAAGTTTCAAACCAATAATATCGGAGACCCAAAATATAGTCACTTGAAAATAAGTTTCAGAACTGCTTTTGTGACAAAGACAAAACCAGTGTATCTGGGATGAAGATAGGGCAGTGCATCTGGGAGGAAAGCTGAAGCCATTGCATTTAGATGGAAAACAGTTAGGCACTCAACAACAAAGACAAAATGCTCAGAAAACGTGCATAAGACAAAGTTGCAACTAAGTCGAGGCTTTAACAACATAAAGTCATTCTTGGTTAATCAGAGGAGAGAAAAAATGTGTCCAAAACAGGAGAGAGATAATGTTTGCAATAGAACTTAGGTATCTGTGTCCCAAAATCGAAAATTGATGAGAAATGTAAAGCGGGGACAGAAAACTGTGTCAGTTGCTGAAAAATCTCGCCGGACAGACGTCAGACTGGTTGCGACGACACGTGGGCGACATGTGAGCACTTGTGAAGCTGTTTCTTGGGCTGAAAATTTTAAGGCTGTGTAGATCGAGGGATTCTGCACGCAATGGAGGTGGTTACACCGGAACGGATAACAACAAAAGCAACAATGATTGTGGCCGGAAGCGACAGTAGTTGGAAAAAAGGAGATAAATCATTTTAAATTAATTATAAAAAATATTCTCTTGTTATCATATTAATTATAAATTATAAATAATCCAAATATAAGCCTATAATTCAAGTTTTAGTAATAGAAAATATTATCTTTCTTAAAATTCAGTGTATGTTTTTATTATTATTTGATTGTGCAACATCTTAGGCTAATTGTAATAGTACTAGTCAACACAACTTTCTAGACATTGAATGTAATTATTGCAACATCATTATAAATAAGTGTGATCTCACAAGAAACACAAAGAAATTTAGTTATATTTTACATGGTATCAAAGCAACTTTTGATTCTGCGATCTGCCTTTGTGTTTCACTACTGCTGTTAGCGGCGATATTTGCGGCCGGCAACACCACCTCTCAATCTTTTAATTTTCTGCCATAAACAGTTGTCCATCATCGTCAACTCTGGCGTCCCTTCCATCGTCTTCTCTGCATTATTCCGCTGCATCGTAACCAATGTTTTTTCTGTAGTTCTGTGCTTATTTACATTGTTATTGTTGTGCCAACACCAGCTGCACCTTTTCCAGTGCAACCAACTTCCTAAAACCACCACAGATCGCTGCGCAATCCTCCGGTGAGCACGGCAATACTTTTCTCGTCGCCAACAGCCACCACATGCGCCTCCACCTTCTCTGTGTTTGGGCCCCACACACTGCCACAAAACCCGCACGTGCAGTTTTCTCCGACTACTGTTTTGGAGCGCCGACCACATCAGGAACCCCTTTTCCAAATTCTGAGGTGTTAACTATCTTTTGATGATTTTTCCGCAACCTTTCATCTTCCCTTTGCATAGATTGCCATGCCCTACACTGTATCTGTTTTCTGCTCTTTCTTGCGCTTTCGGTTTCACTACTCTCCTGCTTATTCCTTGTGAAAAATTGGTCAGTTTTGCCAATTACGCAGATTGGGCTGCTGCTTTGGGAACTTGGTTTCAAGGACAAGGTACCATTTGCTTAGAAAATCCTTTTATTTCCACCGACGAACGATTCAGTGGTGACTCTATTCCCACATATGAATCATATTAGTGACACCTTTTATTCCCACCAACGATCAATCTAATGATGACTCTATTCCCACATATAAATCATATTAGTGACGCGTTTTATTCTCATCAATGATCAATCTGGTGGTGACTCTTTACCCACACATGCATCATTAATGGTGATTTCTCTTCTCAAACAAGTCCAACACATGAATCATTAATGCGGGAGGAGGAACGACTCGTGTTCGTCCAACAGACACATATCTTTTTTGCTAGTGACAGCGGCAACTACAAAATTGTAATCTTCAGGTAAGGCTTCCAGGACAATTTCAACGAGGAACAAGATCTCCAATGAAGATTAAAGATTCATTGATGGTACGAACACGAAGGATAAACTCATCAATTTTATGATTGCCTTTAGTGAGACTGTTCAACTTAGATCTAAGTTGACGCGCCTTGGTTGTGAGTAACGTGTGAAAGTGACTATGAATTTCTTCCCAAACCTGCCACAAATAGTGACTATCAACTAGTTTCGTGAGGATTGAATCAAAAATTGTTGAAAGAATCCAGGTACAAACAAGAGCATCCTGTTGCCCCTACTCCAAAAATAGAGGATTGATTCGATCTGTAGTGCGATCAGTTTCTGTCAAGAATCGTAGTGGAGCTAAAGGTTCAGTGATGAACTTTTGAATCTTGTGGCCACAAATTACTCCATCACTTTGCTGCTTCCATTGCTTGAAGTTCTTGTCATCAAGTTTAACATAGATGAGGTGTGAGAATTTGACATGAGAAGAAGGAAAAGTTCCTGAGGAACCAAGAAAGGGATTCGAGGAAGCCGTTGATAGGCAGAAGATTGGAAAAAAAAGCTCTAAGATACCATGTTAAAGTTATCAATAACAAAAAGTAAACAGAAAATGAAAATAAATTGAGAGAGAAGCTGACGTAATCTGCAACTGATTTTATTGGATTGAATTATTGAAATGATTACAATGGTGTGATCTTTATTTATAGGTTAAGATCACTGAAACTTAATATCTGAATCTAACAGAATTGAAACTATCCTGATAACTAATCTATACTAACTGAATCTAGCAACCTCCAACAGAACATTCTAGAAGCTCGAAGCTTCAGTTAGTTAGAGTTGCAGCTGTTAAGTAACAGCTTTGACACGTGTGGGCTTATAATCATGTGCTATATATTATGTCTAATACAACCTTGGTCCCTAAATTTTGAACTTTGCTGGTTGGTGTGCTGTATTATGAATTTTTGAGAAGGGTTCTAATGGTTTCAAAAACTTCTTAAAGGGTCCGTGATTAGAACAATTTATTATGGACCTCAAATAGT
Organism: Cicer arietinum; assembly: GCF_000331145.2. Classification (NCBI taxonomy): domain Eukaryota; kingdom Viridiplantae; phylum Streptophyta; class Magnoliopsida; order Fabales; family Fabaceae; genus Cicer; species Cicer arietinum. Next base: position 364,189 of record NC_021167.2, on the reverse strand, counting down.
AGGGACAACTTTAGAAAGTTTTAAAACTGATGGGACACAAAGGGTCATGCTTGAACATCCTCAAAATGTTGAAGGACATACAGGTTCGCTTAACCAAAATTTGGTAATTTGGGTGTGACATCGCAATTAATTGCTTTTTGTAAGGTGGTTTTCAAGGAAATAATAGGTTGAGAACATTAAAAAAAACTTTTTCTGCCATGTTCTTTTATGATGAAGCAGGAATCAGAATGACTGACATGAACATCAGTTCCCAGTGTTAACTGTGAAGTTTAATATGCTCTTTATTGTCTTAACATGTTCAATGTCCAGACTTGGTATTTTATATTATTTGTATTAGGCACTAGTCCTATTGTTATTCTATGTGGTTCTTACTATTATGGATGATTTATTACACATTTGTTGCTAATTGACATTTGTTTCTCTGCAGCTTGTGGAGAAGCTTCTCATTTCTGCTGTTGCAGATGCGGATGTTACCGTACGCCACTCTATCTTCACATCTGTTCATGGAGATATAGGTTTTGATGAGTATTTGGCACAGGCTGATAATTTGAGTGCAGTATTTGCTGCTTTAAATGATGAGGTAGAATTTGCCTGATCCTTTTTTTGGTTAGTTATCATGCTATATGGCCTTTAGATTTTGATCTGCTATTATTTGATTTTCCCTTAGGTTTGATTGCCCAGTTTTTGACTTTTTATCTAAGGGTGCTGGTTGTTACAATATTTTTACAAGGGTGATAGCTAGGTGTCTTGTAAATAACATTTATCTCATATACCTAGTAAATGTAGCACACCCTTTATCTAAGTATAAATGTAGCACCAATATACTTGATGTGTTGCTTTTAGGGGGTTTGTTGAGCACTAGGTTGTGTATGAGGGTGAAATTTGTATTTTCCTTCATTTATTAAATTAATTCCAAAGTGCTTTGCTCTTTTGACAAAATTGTGTTAATCATTCATTAAAAAAACAGTATACACAGATTACAGATCCTACTGTCTTTGTGACAATGTCGTGGTATGGTATATCATCATAAACTCCTTCTGTACAGCAGGATCTTATTGTTCCAGTAGTTTATGCTTGGAGCGCTGTTTTGTCTTGTTGATATTGTTAAGAGTCTCCTTCTGCAGGACTTTGATGTTCGAGAGTACACAATTTCTGTGGCTGGAAGGTTGTCAGAGAAAAATCCTGCATATGTTCTTCCTGCTCTTCGTCGTTATCTCATACAGTTGTTAACGTACTTGGGGCAAAGGTAACTTTGAAGTTTTAACTTTTAATGGTAGATAAGGACTGCTGTGGAAAGATTCATTGTTATGGGGTGCAATGGAGAACACATAACTTATGTATTCCCTGCCCATTTTTTTCTTTTGCCGTGTCAGCAGTGCAGATAGCAAATGCAAGGAGGAAAGTGCAAAGTTAATTGGCTGTTTGATAAGGAATTGTGAAAGACTAATACTTCCATACATTGCTCCAATTCATAAGGTTAATCTTGTTGTGTTACTAAAGATACATTTTTGTTTTATTTTATTTGGTTTTTTGTTAATTCTTTTTCAAATTATATCAGGCACTCGTGGCCAGACTTAATGATTTTAGTTCCAATATTGGAATTATAAGTGGAGTCCTTGTAACTGTGGGGGATCTTGCAAGGGTGGTTAGTATATTTTCCTTCTCCGTTTTTTTTTTATATTTATTGGTAACTGTTGAAATTGTGGGATTTTAGATAAAAAGAGGAGAAAAAATAATAAGAGTTTGAATATTATTGATAATAGCTTTATGCTAAATTGATTACAAAAAACTCAATATTAATATTTATTTATAGAGATACATAGATTCAATCCTGAATCAGGAACAAATCTTAATAATAATGAGAGATATTCTAAGATAGCTAGTTCTATGATTATAAATTGATCATAGGAAATAACTCAATATACTCTAATATAATATTAAAGATATTTTTTAATATTCTAACAGTAACTAACTAATTTGGGTTGCGGTTCTGTTTAGGGTGGTTTTGCAATGAGGCAATACATTCCTGAACTTATGCCTTTAATTGTTGAAGCTTTATTGGATGGAGCAGCTGTCTCCAAACGTGAAATAGCCGTTGCTACCCTTGGTCAAGTTGTACAGAGCACTGGGTATGGATATGTTTGTTTTTGTTAACTAATATATATCCTTTTTGGGATTTTTTTTGACAAAATGTTAAAACTATTCAAAAACTGGTGCATCCATTTGCAATTTATACATATTTTATATATTTCAAATTGCATACTAGGTTTTGATTTGTTTGCTTTTTCTAAACTCTGATATCTTATGAAGAATACAATAAAGTTGTATCAGATATCCAAGTCATTTGCTCAGTTTTTTTCTATTAATGTAGTTCAAATTTGTTTTCTATTTTGGCAGGTATGTGATTACTCCATATAACGAGTATCCACAATTACTTGGGTTGCTCTTAAAATTACTGAATGGTGAGCTAGTGTGGTCTACCAGACGCGAAGTATTGAAGGTGATTATGAGAATTGAGTAAATAATATTCTGATATGGGTACAAATGTGGTTGTTAATTTACAATTGGATTCTGCCAGGTACTTGGTATTATGGGTGCTTTGGATCCTCATTTGCATAAACGAAATCAAAAAGCACTGCCAGGGCCTCATGGAGAAGTTACGCGCCCTGCTAGTGATTCAAATCAACAGATTCAGTCTATGGATGATTTTCCCATGGACTTGTGGCCTTCTTTTGCTTCATCAGATGACCATTATTCCACGGTAGCATATTAGCATTCCATGTAAAGTTTTATTTTATTGATTGATGATACTTATAAAGTTTTATTTTTCATTTAAGGTTGCAATTAATTCTCTCATGCGTATTTTGAGGGATCCATCACTTGCTAGTTACCACTTAAAGGTGGTTGGGTCTCTAATGTTCATATTCAAGGTATGCAAGCATGAAAGAGGCATTATCTTTTGTGTTTTCTTTGTTCTATCTCCCCTTTGTTTTCTGTTTGGGTTTGGAAGGATTGAGTTTCTTCTTATTTGTTCTCTCCTCTAAAGGGGAAAAACAAGACAAAGAAGCTGTTGACTTTGTTCTGTTTAGTTTGTTTGTCTCCCTGCACCGGATATGTTAATGTAAACAATGCAACTAAATTTGGATGGAAATTTTGTGAGGACATTAACTTGAACCTTCTTTGGAGGAAACTTGATAAAAATTAGTTACCATTTAGAGTTCCACAGCAACTAGCTATGAAGCTTAGACTCTGAAGCAAACATCTGACACGACATAGACACGTCGCTAATGTGAAAAACATTGGACACTGGCACCGATACTTAAATTACACATAATTATTTATTATAATAATATAAGATATGATTATTATTTATAAACGATCTAAATTGAGAATCAAAATATATAAAATTGAGTAGTTTGTATCATTACAAAAAATTATAAAACAACTGTGATAATTTTTCACCTTCATGCATCCATCTACTTCCGAAAAGCTAAATATGATATAATCAAATTTAATATATTTCACTCCTTCACTGATCATCATTGCTTTGACACATCTTTAACCCCCGTAGATGTCTTTGCCGTTTAGTATGCATCCAAGGTGTGGCAAAGCAAAGAAAAAAAAATTTTTTTTTGGGACATTTGTCTTAGGTGTCAAACACAGTGACACGCCTAATCGTGGAGGTGTCCTTGCTTCATAGTCAACTACAGGTATCAGGTTTGTAGTGCGTACGAATGAGACTTGGGTACTCTTACCCATACAAGTCGGCTTTGTGGGACCGAGTTAGACCTTAAGCCAAAATTCCAAGATGGTATAAGAGTTTATTCTAGATTTGATATTGTGCCTACATCTCTGTTATTCCACCCACATGTGTCCGCACTCTAGACTAGAGCGTGAGGGTGTGAGGTGAAATCCTTGTTATTCCACCTGTATTTGGTCATGCTTTTGATGCTAGTCTTGAGCGTGACTGTTGAGGACTGCCATGGGTCCTACTTTTTTCTGTATGTACACCTAAGCCATATCTCTAGTTGGTGCGGGAGTCTCAACAATGCTATATTGACATTGCACATAATCCACTATATCATAATAGGACAAAGCACGTTGACTGAGGTAGACTAAGAACCTCCTAAGACAAACTGGTTTACGATTTATTTATGTTCGAAAATCCTTCTTAATTGCGACCACCCTTGCAAGTTGACAGATATCCATTAACTTATTTGAGGAGAAGCGTTGTGAAATCTTATTATTTTACCGTATTCACTTATTTTTACTTATTTGTTTTTCAGTAGAGATTGGTACGGCTCTAATATAACTTTAATTTAGGAAAGTAGAAAATAGTGATTAATCTATATTATGCAAATACTTTTGTACACAAAAAGATGATATACAAATAATATTACAATGTTTGTTTGATTTCCTTAACCTGATCCAATTTTTGAGACAATGAACAATGAAGTGTTCTCTTTTATTAGTTGAATTTGTTGATTTACATTCCACATATTATGGATAGTTGCTGCTAATATGATTGAAATTTTGTTTGTGATGTCAGTCAATGGGACTAGGCTGCGTTCCATACTTGCCAAAGGTTAGTCCTAAAACTTATATTAGTGATGGACCTAACTTCTCTCTTCCCTCTTTTAGTCTTTGTGGCTGTATTTGGTATCTTCCTTAGTGTCGTAGAACTTATTTATGACATTTGAATTAATTTCTGAATTGGGATGCTTTGGGTGGTGGATATAGTTTTCGTTGATTGTACCATGGCTTTTGCCCTTCCTTCTGATAGGTTTTGCCTGATCTCTTTCACACTGTTCGTACATGTGAAGATAGTTTGAAGGACTTTATAACATGGAAGCTTGGAACTCTGGTGTCAATTGTGCGCCAGGTAGAGTTTATAACATTTGAAGACAGTTTTGTATGGTCATTAATTTTTTCTGCCTATTGGTCTAATTATGATGTTACTGTGCAGCACATTCGAAAATATTTGCAAGATTTGCTTTGTTTAGTTTCAGAATTTTGGTCAGCATTCTCTCTTCCAGCACCAGCTCGTCCTGCCCTTGGCTATCCAGTTAGTGTTTCAGCTTCTCTAATTTTGGTTGAATAACCAAGAGATCTGTTCTTGTGGTTTTAGATTATAATATGTTTTTTCGTTTTCAATGTTACAGGTACTTCATCTAGTAGAACAGCTTTGCTTGGCTCTTAATGATGAATTTAGAACATATCTTCCAAATATTCTGCCGGGATGTATTCAGATAATCAGCGATGCAGAACGGTGCAATGACTACACTTATGTTCTTGATATTCTCCACACTCTAGAAGTGTTTGGTGGTTTGTTCTCTTTCCTGTAGCACACTATTTTTATTCAAATGCTAAATCAAACGACCTCTTTGGCTTTTGATTCTGTGCAACTTACCTCTTGTACATATATGCAATTCAGTCAATCAACTTCTTCAACTTATATCGTGTAATCACACCCTGTTACGATTCTGTTTAAATTACTAATGAAATGGTGTATGTGACCTGCAAATGTTTGAAATAAACCTAAAACTCAAGAAAGAAAAGGTACCATGGTAAAAACAGGTTTTATATATTTAGTTTCATGGGGGTAATATTGCTTTTATTTTATAAAGTGAAATTATTGCTTAAGTGATTGTTGTGGCTAGAAATGGCTAACTGGCAGTATTCTTCCTGGTTATGCAGGGACTTTGGATGAGCATATGCATCTACTTCTTCCTGCTCTTATTCGTTTGTTTAAAGTGGATACCTCAGTTGACATAAGACGTGCTGCAATTAAAACTTTGACAAAATTGATCCCTCGTGTACAGGTTGGTTACCAAGCTTGCTTCTAATCACCCAGTGCTTTTAAGTTGGATTTATTTATGCTTGTTAACAAACTATTTTTTCCTGACTTGTTTGATATTGATTGTTCTAGAATGATATTTGGTCCTTTTCCCTTTTATCACCAGGTTACTGGTCATATATCCTCTCTTGTTCATCACTTGAAGATAGTTTTGGACGGGTGAGTCTGCAAATTCTAAAATTTCAATATATGTCGCGGAACACATTGTCCTTTCACCTTTCAATTCTTTTGACTTGATTTTTGAAGTTAATATTAGTCAATGAAATCTTTGTTTCTAGATGTGAGTAATAGTTATGATTATTGGGAAATTTATGTCAAAGTAAATTGGGAAGCAGAGGTATGCAGATCCATGGTGTACTTATACTGACGTTAATTCTGAATTATTGATGGAACTATCTTATGCTGCAGCTTTTCTGTGCCTTCTGCAATTTTAGTATCTATTCAAGTGGTGGGTTTTGTTTAAAGCAATCGCTAAAATTTCTTGACAGCTTGCTTGTTCTCCAATGCAGGGAGAATGTGCATTTTGGGGGAGATAATATTTATAAATAATAAATAATTTTGATTTAAAAGTAATAATGAATTGGAACTGAGTGTATGCAATTGAAGGTTTATGGAATAATCATCAATAATTTGGTTTTATCTCTTATTGTACATTAGTTTTTCTCTAGTTCTAAGTTTGTGTTGCTCGTATTTATATAAAGCCATGTTATCTGTCTTAAGGATCACAGCTTCTTGTGTATTGAATGATGGACATTTAGTATGTTTTGTTATTGTTCCTTGCTTCTTGTTCCCATTCTATATCACATGCTTATAATTGTTTGGATTTTGAAATTTGTCGTCCCTTTGATGTGATTGATATTTTCCACTAAACCAGTGGTGTTAATACCGTTTTAGAAATCCTAATGTCATTCGAATTTCTTAATTTTTCCTTCAATTCCTGTTCTTACTGTCTTTTACATTCTTTGTTAGCTTACTTGGTGATATCTATCAATTGTACTTCTTATTTACAGGAAAAACGATGATCTCCGAAAGGATGCTGTTGATGCCCTTTGTTGTCTGGCTCACGCTCTTGGAGAGGATTTCAAAATTTTTATCCCATCAATACACAAACTTCTACAGAAATATCACCTGCGGGTCTTGTTTTCCCCCTTCAATTTTTCTTACTTACCCCCCTTAATGTCTTAAATCTTTTTTTTCTTAAAAATTCTCAAAGTGATATATTACAACAGCACAAGGAATTTGAGGAGATTGAAGGCCGTTTGCAGAGACGTGAGCCACTAATCCTTGGGACCACAGCTACTCAAAGATTGAACCGAAGGCCTCCTATTGAGGTTATTAGTGATCCTTTAGATGTTGTGGAGAAAGATCCTTATGAAGCTGGATCTGATGCTCACAAACTCAAAGGCCATCAGGTATGCTCTTTGTGATAAGTTGTAAAGTTTTTTATCCTTAAAATTTTCCTTGGGCCTTTGAGAAATGTATCTTCTGAGCTTACTTCTGTTGGATCTTAAATGAAAATTTAAACTGATCTAAGAATGTTGGTTGTTGAAATGCCAACTCTTTGTTGAAGTTATAGGGTCTTAGTCTCTTAGAAAGCAGGGAAAAGAAAGAACAGAGACTTGATGTTCCAAAAGACTAAGCACTGAACCTTATTTATTTTAAAACTATACTTCTGATAATTGAATTAAGAAACTTACCATGGCAGTAATTGACTACTGAGGGATAATCAATGATACCTTGTTTAGTTCTTGTGACGTGAGAAACTGTGTGCTCTGTCAACAAGTAATAAAGAGGAATATAATTTAGACTTCAAAATATTGATCCCATGATGATTGAATACGGGTACTAGTTTAGGAGTAGAGTATAATTGTACTACAGTTGCTTGGGAATGCAGACCTTGCAGGAACATGCGAATTGGCCCTCTTGCACGTGTTGACCCTAAACAATGTCTGAGCTCTTATAATATTATGCCTATTTGCTGCATTTATATTCCATCTGTAGTCCTTTTTTTTAGTATATTATCATCAAGTCCCCCGACCAATTTCTGCACAATAAATGATCAGAATGACACTTCATCAGAGATAGGTAGGATTAACATATTATAGATGTTCTACAAATAGTAAAACACCCCGCTGATTGCTTGCTTGGATAAGATGAAGTTCTTTGTTAATATTGTTTTACCTCAATTTGTACCTCATGTCCCGGCTTGATATTTAATAAATAAAATAGAAAATAATTCAAGAATAGAATACAGGGTCACACAACAATTTGTTATGCTAGATTGAGGTCTTGTTTGTCAGGGATCTTTTTTTATAGAAAAATTACATCTTAATTTTTTAGGATAATTGAATAATCTTTTTTACAGAAGCAAATATTTGAAAAGATGTTTGTATGTTAAGCTAAAAATACTGTAGACATTCCGTTTGAAAATATTTGTTTAGCATCGTTTATAGTCCTGCACTCTATCTCCGAAAGCGATAACTACCTCTAATGCAAGGTCACTAGGTATTCAGAAACACGAAGGTTAGATAAATTAAAGATGAAATACAGTATTTTTTCTGGGCACCTCAAATTAGAGGAAGCTTCCCTAACTTGGCCCCCATATGACGGTTCAGAGCCTCTGTTTTGGGCGAACTAGACTGTGGATGGGTGATATGGACAGCTGTTTTTGGCGCATAATTCAGGAGGTGGGTGTTGGGTTTAACTTTCCTCAAAATTCTAAGTGGGTGGTGACACTTTGAGCTGTACCACTAGGGGCAGAGCTATGTTGAAGGTTAGGACACTGATGTCATGTGCTGGGAGAAATAATATTATGGGAAGAAATATGTTAAAGAACAATCCTCCCACCCTTGACTTTTAAGAGACATCAATGTGTGAAGGGAGAAATAAATCAACATAGAACCGTTTGCTAGGCGGCTTCCACTTCATTTGGATATACCAAAATAAAATATAAAATAAGTCAGATGGATGACTTGCAACAAATCATTTTAATGAATGTAATTGTACTATGCATTGTTGTCTTAATGAAATGATTGCACATCTGATGGTACCTTTGAAACTAATTTGGACTTTGGAGTGTGGGTTTATGTGAGCTGGAAATAAGATAATAAAAATGCAGTTTAGAAGCTCTTTACTATTTTATTGATGGCTTAAAAACATTCATACAGGTTAATGATACTCGATTACGAACTGCTGGGGAGGCTTCTCAGCGAAGTACAAGGGAAGATTGGGCAGAATGGATGAGGCATTTTAGCATTCAACTTCTAAAGGAATCTCCTTCTCCGGCCTTACGAACCTGTGCTAGGCTTGCACAGTTGCAGGTTTATTGATATTTGTAACATTTATTGTAGCACGGATGATGTTGTGATTTCCTATCTGATTTTTATTTTTCTATGGGTTTTACAGCCTTTTATTGGGAGAGAATTGTTTGCAGCTGGATTTGTCAGCTGTTGGGCACAGCTGAACGAGGCTACTCAGAAACACATGGTTCGAAATCTAGAGATGGCATTTTCATCTCCAAATATTCCTCCAGAAATTTTGGCAACTCTTCTCAACTTGGTACAACTTTCTCATCTTTGTGATTAAATGTGAACTATGCTATTTTTTCTATAACTTTTCCCTAAAGATTATTGATTGGGCTAATCTTGTTGAAACTTGTCAAAGATGAGTGTTTACTACAAGATATGTAACATTAATGCATTTGGACAGCAGGCAATTTAGATAGTAAAGTAATTGTGTTACTGCAGGCAACTATTCTTTGCTATTGGTATTACAAATTGAAAAATATATTCACACATTATTGAATATTTGTTTTTTTTCCTTGTCGTACATTCCGAACATATATGTGGAATCAGCCTCTTTTAAATTTTTTGGATATTCAAGATAACAAATAAGAATACCTACATTAGACTGATAGGGTTCAACCATGAATCGAATAGAGAAATTAACGAAAATATTTTTCGTTTCGAAAGTTTCCCTCATAATCAATGTGACCTAGAGGAAGAATAATACACTGCGTTGTTCAAGAGTTCCCTGAAACCTCTCCCAATTCAGACATACAAATGCTTTCCACATTTTCACCTTGAGGGTAAGGTGATTGCTTTGGATGGGAATGTAACTGAGAATAAATAGAGGGTTTAAATCATGTAACTCATTAGTGATGAGCTGACATTTGTAACTAACCAGCAGTTGTAATAAATAGGAAGGAGAGGGAAGTGAGAAGTTTTAGAGTAAACAGTTTCAGTTTTTACATAATCCTTCTCCTTGAGGATAAGGTGAATGTTGAGAGTGTTGATAGTCAGTTAATTGAGAGGACAGTAGAGAGTTAAGTTGGTTAGTGTTAGGATGTAGATATAGGGGAATTAGTTAAGGAGTTACAACCTTTTATCATATATGTCTAGTTAGATTATTTTATATAAAAGGGAGTTGTAGAGTTAGAATAGGATAGCTTTGAAGAATTAAGTTGTAAATTAGAAAGCTCTAGTCAGATAGGAGACTTCTCCTTTCAGGTAGCCTTGAGTGCAAAGTTCTCATCTTCAATGTCAATCCCTTGTATCTTCTCCTTCAACCTCGCTACATGAATAAGAAATCATCCTTTTGGTTGTTATTGCTTTTTCATCACTTCTGCTTAGGAAAAAAAAATTGTTTTGGTCCTTGAGGGATCCTTTTTCAAGTATTTATTAAGCTAAACTTGTTGTATGGAAATTATTTTTATCATGTTTTTTTTTTGGAATCAACTGGCTAGAAATTATTCATAAATTATAAATGTTGATTTTGCTAGTTTTCGAATTTACACTAACTTGCTTTTGTTAATTGCATCTGCAGGCTGAGTTCATGGAACATGATGAGAAACCTCTACCTATTGATATTCGCCTTCTTGGTGCTCTTGCAGAGAAGGTCATTCCCTTTTTCATTTTTTGTCTTTGGGGGTGTTTGTGTGTGTGTGCAAGGGATGCATATGTGTTCTTCAGCACACGTTTTTCTTTTGAACTTTTTAACCCTGTTATGTTGGATGTTTTCCTGACTTTGCTCTATTTCTTTCACACGATGACACTTTCTTATGACCAGTGTCGTGCTTTTGCAAAAGCTTTGCACTATAAAGAAATGGAATTTGAAGGAGCACGTTCTTCCAAGATGGATGCAAACCCAGTTTCTGTAGTTGAAGCTCTTATTCATATAAACAACCAATTACACCAACATGAGGTTTTAAAACAAAATGATTGCTCATAAGCTTACCAGTTGGCTGCTTCTCTCATAGTTTTGACTATGCTATCTCTGCATTTCGATCAAACATTTACTTTTGTAGGCTGCAGTTGGAATATTGACCTATGCTCAACAACAACTGGAGTTTCAACTTAAGGAGTCATGGTAATGCTTGACTTTTTAATCTCTATTGATTGTTCTTCTTTGTATGCAATTTTGGTTCCTTTTTGTATGCATTTTTGGTCTATATCTCTGGAAAAGTATTGAGAGTGTAAGTTACTTATAGTATATATACATTAGGTATGAGAAGCTGCAGCGATGGGATGATGGCCTCAAGGCATACAATGCAAAGGCGTCTCAAGTAACAAGTGCAAATCTTGTGCTGGAAACCACTTTAGGTCTGTGTCATGGCTTCACTTTCATTCTAATTTTCTTATTTTGAGTTATTTGGATGTGCTTCAACATGCACCAATATTCGCTTGGTATGTTCCTGATAAGCTATGGGTATGGGGAGACTGCAATCTCTGAGAATAGAGGTAATATTTATTGCATGTTATGCGTAACTAATATTTGAAAGAGAAGGAACTAGGAATTAATGTTAAGGACAGTAAACTAAATTTGTAGAAAGAGAAGGAAAGTGTTGATCCCAGAGCAGAAGATGATGGAATCTTGCTTATCTGATTTGGGCATATGTGGAGAAGGCCCATAGAAGTAGTAGTAAAGTGGGCTGAAGGGATGATGGATAGTCCAATAGTTAGAAGTTGATAGAGTTGGAAAAATTATAGGAAAAATCAAGACAGCAGATGTCACCGAGTGGAATGAAAGCTTTGTTGTATGGTGTTACTTCTTCTAGGTTGTAAGCAGTGTTGTCGAAAATCGGCCATGGTGGTGGCAGGATTTTGACAAAGCACCATACAATTGTGGAGGCATATCAGTTTTCGCGTGGTGGGGCCATGGCGGCCACAACAAAGCTGGCGGCCATGGCGTTAAAAGCTAGGTAGTTAACTCCTGCATTTCCCGGCGTGATACCGCTGTCTCGGTGCGGTACAGTGCCTGACTGTGACGGCGTGGTCCGCGACTGCGTGAAACAAGATCCCGACGAGATCCCGCTATTCCATCGTAGTTAATCCCAACGTTTTCCAGCGATATCCCGCTATTATTTCTTCCTTCTTTGTTTTATTGTTTCTACTTTCACCTAATGAGATGATGCTTATCTTTGATTCCTATCCTAGAACATGCATTTGAGATTTAATATTTAGTTATTTTATTACTCTGTGTTAAAGACTTCAATATGCACCATCTTTATTTCCTTAACTTTTGTTGGTATTTCAATGTATGTTTTGACTACGAGTAAGACTTGTAGATTCTTATTACTTATTATGAATGTTTCAGAGTTTGAGTCATTTGTTAATTTTGCATTAAATATAGGTTTATATAATATTATTCATGTAATTTGTTCAAAAAGATAGCAATTATCCCGCCTATCTCTGAACTCGCTATCCCACTTTTGAGGTTGGTCGCGACGCACCGCTATCTGGGATTAACTACCTAGGTTGCAGAAAACCCCTAACTTTTTTTGAAGAAAACATGGGTTGGGTCGTGTGACCCAACTCGACCCAGCCCAAATGAGTTTAAAATGAGGCCCAACTGAATTTTAAAACTCTAAAACGTTTTTACTTTTTCCTCAACTATCTTCTCTTCTCCTACCACAATAACACCTCCCGTAGCCACCACCATTTTACCCTCCTATGTCTCTGCTCCCTACCTCCGTTCTTTTCCTCTACTGCTTGTGCGACTGCGGCCCAACTATGTGTGTGGCTGCGACTACCAACACCACCACCATCCAACTGCAAAGACCACCCAAATCCCTGCTCTCTGTTTTCTCTGCTAAAGAGCGCACAACAGCTCTCTTCTCTCTTTTTTCTATTTTCTTATTCTGATTGTACTTTTATCTTTTTTCGTATTTTTTACCAATTTTTTCTTCTGTATTTTTGTTCAAACTTCTTTTTCTGTTCAAACATATATATAATAAGTTTTTTAATTTGGCACCATGTTTTTGCCATTGCCGTTAGCCATCCACCATATGTTTATGGGAAAACAAGTGAAAACAGTGTTGGAAAGTGGTCACAACACTGAAAAAATGACAAACTAGAGTTCAAACACGGTTTGCTGAAAAACTCTCTCTGGAGTGCGGTAGGTCCTCCGAATATATCTGGATTTATGGTTACCTATCTTTAGGTTTTAGATACCATGGTGATACTGTGTTTAAACTAAGAGAATGGTGATACAATCACAATCTTAATTACATAATAAATATGATATCTTGACTATCTTAATTACTTAATATTCTCATAAACATATTGCATTATTGACATAAATATCAACATCTATAAAAAATATCTTTCTTTGTTATTTCCTAAAAAATATTAAATGTAGAGGAAGACTAAGAAATTTTATATGGTGAACTATTTAATAATATATTTGATTTTTAAGCTAAAAATTTATTAAAAAGAAGAGGAAAACAACTGGGGGGACATAGACCTAACCCACGAAAGAAAAAAGTGGCAAAAAAGTTTTTATAATCATGCAGGTTTTCTAACAAAAATTATATATTATAACGTCCTTTTGCATACTCTTTTTCCTTACCTTAGAAATCACCTCCGTAAAAGTCCCTTCATTGGCGGTAGAGCGATTATGCAAACTAATATTTGCTGCCCTCTCGTCATCTCTATGATTTGTTTCGCTAGTATATCTATTTTTAAAAAAATCCAGCAATATCTCCAAGTCATGAGCAATCCTGAGATGTAAATTATAGTCTGCAACAATAACATTTGGATATGTCATACATGACACCATAACTTTTTAATAATATTTGATCTGTACCTTACACCTAGTAGGAAAAGACTTTGTTGTTTGTTTTGAAAACGTGAGCCAAGAGCTTGTTTTGCAGGTAGGATGAGATGCCTTGCTGCACTAGCTCGATGGGAAGAGTTAAGTGAACTATGTAAGGAATATTGGACCCCTGCTGATGCAGCTAGTCGTCTCGAAATAGCACCAATGGTGGGTTATATACTCTTTTTATGTGTGATGGTCAATTTCCACTTCACGTGTTTATGTTACTATTGTTTTATGGTTTAGGCTGCTAATGCTGCTTGGAACATGGGAGAATGGGATCAAATGGCAGAATATGTGTCTAGGTTAGATGATGGTGATGAAACAAAAATTCGAACTGCGGGAAATAATGCTTCTAGTAGCGACGGAAGTAGTAATGGTACCTTTTTCAGGGCAGTGCTATCAGTTCGCAGAGGAAAGGTATTTATTTTGTTGATGACATTTTTTTTCCTTTTCCAATTAGACTTACTGTGATTTCAATCTATTCGGCAGTATGATGAAGCACGTGAGTACGTTGAAAGAGCTAGAAAATGTCTGGCAACAGAGCTTGCTGCTTTGGTGAGTGTGCTTCATTAATTTTGCCTACAAGTTTAATTCGTTAGCATTAATTAATTTGATTTCCACCAATTGTGTAGTGGTATTGGACACCATGCCTTAGTCATTTGGCACGTTATTGCATATCAAGAGTTTTAATTGATACTTTTTATCATTGTTTTTGGAAAGGGAATATGGTGTTTTTTGCAATTAAGTTACATGATGTGCCATATGTTTTATATTCGCCAATCATCATACAGACGCGACATCATATTGAAGTATATCCATATGCTTATGTTTTTCTAGTCTCAATTCAAAAATGCATTTAATTGTAGAATTTGAAAACCTACCTTGCTTATTGATTAGTGTTAGAGATATATAACATATTTGCCAAAAACCACTCCTGAGCCTTCTAGTAATAACTTTATCTTTTCGGACGAATTCCCTTGAGTCAGAGGTACAAGCCTTCAACACATATTACACAAGAAATCATCCATAATAAAGCTAGGAATGGCATCCTACCAAGTAAACCTAGACTTTACAAAGCCAAAAGAAGTTAATTTATCTGCACAATCATTTATTTCTCAATTTATTTGCACCTCCAGGTTTTGGAGAGCTATGAGCGTGCTTACAGCAATATGGTTCGTGTTCAGCAATTATCAGAACTAGAAGAGGTTAACATTTAGAAGTCTTAACTCCGATTGTTATCAATATCATTCACTTAATGAAATAATCATGACCATCACTTGGGAAAACTTTTCCTTCTCCCAGGTGATTGATTACTGTACACTTCCTATTGGAGACCGAGTTGCTGAAGAGCGGCGCACTCTTATTCGCAACATGTGGACTCAGCGTATAGAAGGAGTCAAGAGCAACGTTGAGGTAAGCAGATTTTCCCCATGGAAATGCATATGTATGCTTTTACGTTACTTGTATTTATGGGTTAAATTTCGGAGGAATGTAATTAGTATCTTGAGACTTTTAATTGGATCCATATATTATTTCATTGTTTCCTTGAAAACAAGGGGAATTGTTTATTGAGATGATGGTGAGAGAGATAATGAATAGTAACAGTTACTCAATGCAAAAAAACCGAGGATGAGAAATAGTGAGTTTTGAGACAGGGAATGCTATGGCTAAACTCAGCAAGAAGTTGCACAGAGCAGGTGTGAGCTGCTGGAAATTTCTGAAACAGGGGTTGGCTACTGGGATGAAACTGAAGCAGGATGGGGACTTTGTGTGTGATGGGTGTTGGGAGACTGCTGACCTAAACAGTGTTGGGAGACCAAAAAACTCTCAATTGCTTGTAGCAAGTTAATTTCGTATAACGAAACATCATAGATTTCATTCTTTGAAGCATGGAATAAACCTCTGAAATATTGCCACTATAGCGCCTATGGCTCTATATTGGGTTGTTGCAGTAGTTCTGGAGTGGCAGAGGGTTGTGATGTCATATATTCAGTTTATGTGTAATTTACATTTGACAAATTTGGGCTTTTAATTTCCTTCTTCACTTTCTGCTACTTTTTTGCAGGTGTGGCAGGCACTTTTGGTTGTTAGAACGCTTGTGCTGCCACCTGGGGAAGACATAGAAACATGGCTAAAATTTGCATCTCTTTGCAGAAAGAGTGGGCGCATTAGCCAAGCAAGATCTACTTTAGTTAAACTTTTACAGGTTTGTACTGTGTAACTGGTCGTTGAAGGTTTCTATGTTGTTATTCTAATGATTGTGTGCCATACTCAATATCTTTTCATATTCAGTATGACCCTGAAATAACCCCGGAAAATGTACGATATCATGGCCCACCTCAAGTGATGCTGGCATACTTGAAGTTCCAGTGGTCACTTGGAGAAGATTCAAAGCGCAGAGAAGCATTTGTTAGGCTGCAGGTATAATATGTTTTCCTCTTGTGTAATGTTCTCTTACCTGAGCTTAAATATTCATCGGCAATCATCCAACTGTTTTACCTTGCTTAGAATTTGGCTATGGAATTTTCAAGTGCACCCAACATTCAGCTTGTTACACAGTCGGGCTTCACAAGTGGTTTGAATCCAAGTGTTCCTCTCCTTGCTCGTGTTTATCTGAACCTTGGTTCCTGGCAGTGGTCACTTTCTCCTGGACTGGTTGATGAGTCCATAAAAGGTTTGTAGTTGTCATAATTTATATCCTTAAATATAAAATAATATTGATCAAACTTTTAATTTAGTTTCAATATTTGTAGATATACTTAATGCATTCACAAAAGCTACTCAATATGCAAATAAATGGGCCAAAGCTTGGCATAAGTGGGCGTTGTTCAACACAGCAGTGATGTCTCATTACACTTTAAGAGGTTTCCCCGACATTGCAGCACAGTTTGTTGTTGCTGCTGTCACCGGATACTTCCATTCTATAGCATGTGCAGCAAATTCTAAAGGTGTTGACGGTAGTTTACAGGTAAGCTCCTATTTCTGTTTTTCTTCTTATTTTGTAAGTAGAAGCTCTAAATTTTATTGTTTTTCTACTTTCGTTTTTTTACATGAAACATAAATCTGCTAGGCACGTAAATAGGTATGTGGTAAGCATAGTAGGGCCCTTTTTCTTGGACTTCTATAAGAAAAATGTAAGTTTTAATTAAAAATGCATCTAATAAATGTAAAATTAATTGAATAAGATTTCTTTTACCAAAAGGATGGCTTTTGTGCTTTTTCATTAGCTAGAAAATAGCATTAAGTAAAAAGCTATATTATATAAGCCCTATATTCAAGCTCATTGAAATAGAACAACAATAACAATAATGATTGCCAAGCTTTTTTCCACTAGGAGGGTTTGCGACATGGCTCAATCAACACCATAATAGGCAGAATGGATGTCAGAGTTTTGCATTTCCTATTTAATCTGTCTTCCTCTTTTGGAGAAACATTTACATATTTGGATAAAAATGGTCTCCATGTTCAAGTTTAAAAGTGCAATTCTTGGAAAATTGTCTTTTCTTTTCTTACTCTTTACATCTGAGCTTTCTACCTGAACTCTTCTTGCAAAGTTATCTAATTGAATCATGTTTCTAATTGAATTATGTTAGTCCTTTTTCCTTTGATTCTTAAGCATGCTGAACTGCAGGATATTCTTCGACTCTTGACATTATGGTTCAACCATGGTGCTACTGCAGAAGTTCAAATGGCCCTAACGAAAGGTTTTTCCCTAGTAAATATCAATACCTGGCTTGTAGTTCTGCCTCAAATAATTGCCAGGATACACTCTAATAACCATGCCGTGAGAGAGTTGATACAGTCACTTTTGGTCAGAATTGGGCAAAATCATCCACAGGTATATATATGGCTGGTGTTTTGAACTTGAACTGGTTTCTCCTTATTAATTCTCTTTTAGAAGTTGACTACAGTTTTATTGTCATAAGACTATAGAAGTAAGGGAGTTGCTTAATTCCATTGTATGTTTGCTCCGTGTATGGCTGAATATATATATATATATATATATATATATATATATATATATATATATATATATATATATATATATATATATATATATATATATATATATATATATATATATATATATATATATATATATATATATATATATATAGGGGACATATCTAGTGCGAAATAAGTTTTTATGTGAGAGTAAGAGGGGCTTTTATACACCCTTGGATCACTGTAAACAGTTAAGATTAAAAAGCCTTTATGGGTTCCTGAACACAAGTTAGGTGCATATAATCTGTTGGCTCCATCTTGTGCGGGAGTGTTGATGTTTAAAAGTCTAGTTTAGGCTTGTATAGCAAAATAGGCTCACATGTCTGGATATATATTTTCTATATATATGGTCTTGTTATAACTCTAACGATAGTGTGATAGCACTGTTTTGACATCATCGCCTCCTTTTTCTACATCACGATTACATCAGTTTCCATTTATTGTCAACGTTGTTGGTTGATAAATTTATTATGTTACTGCGGGGAACCTAGGGGCCGCACTTTAATGAGTTGCCTAATGCTTCTTATTGGTTTGTTGCCCATGTTAATGATTTGGATGTCAATTTTGTTATTAACTGTAGACTTTGTGTGTTTAATTTTTCTTTTAGGCTCTCATGTATCCTTTGCTTGTGGCCTGTAAATCAATAAGCAATTTACGCAAAGCTGCAGCTCAGGAAGTTGTGGACAAAGTTCGGCAGCATAGTGGTGTACTTGTGGATCAGGTTTGATAATTATCTTCTGGAAGTTTGTTTTGGCAGTTTTCGACCTTTTTAACCATAAGATGGTTTTTTATCTACAGGCACAACTTGTATCAAAAGAACTTATCAGAGTTGCTATTCTTTGGCACGAACTATGGCATGAAGCTCTGGAAGAAGCCAGCCGTCTTTATTTTGGTGAACATAATATTGAAGGGATGCTAAAGGTGTTGGAGCCATTACATGAAATGCTTGAAGAAGGTGCAATGAAAAACAATGTTACCATAAAGGAGAGAGTATTTATTGAGGTTGTATTATTATCGTTGCCTGTTATTATTATAAACCATAATGATGTACAGTTAACTGTCTTTGAAACTTCAGTTGTATTGCATAATGTTTTACCTTGGTTTTTCCGATTTACAATATTTTGAAGAAAAATAACTGTCCGTACTTTCTTGCTATGGCAGGCCTATCGGCAGGAATTGTTAGAGGCTTATGAATGCTGTATGAATTATAAGAGAACTGGGAAAGATGCTGAGCTTACTCAGGTATGAAATTTTGGACTGGTAAATTGTGTCAAATTACTTGTTATCAAGATCCTGGACCATTTGAACCCACTAATTTATTGGTACAGAAATTGTAAATCTTATCAAATCCTATTCGTGATAATCTTCCTTACTTGGGTAAAGGTGAACCCAAGAGAAGCACACCAAAACAAAACCCCCCCATTGTGTAATTAAATATGTCCAAGGTTCCATTGTGTATTTTTTAGGGTCACTGCTCACTCTCTAATAGGTGCAGACTAACAAGAATTACTGAATAATATATAATCTGTATTGATAAGCCAAACAAATTACACTTGAAGGAAAGAAAAAAAAATGAATATCTGATAGTGCTAAACTACCAGCCCCCAGTCAAGTGGCTCCTCTCAACAGAGAAGCAATTCTGTGTGATGCCCAAATCTGAAAATAACATAATGCATGATACCCCTCTCATTCCCGCTCATTATTCTTTATAACTAACTCACTCTTGTTTTCACTTATTCCCCTCCACTACCTGTCCGCTCAGCACCCTCATCGTTCTTCTTCTTTGTGCCACACCTTCGGTAATAAACCCTCAAGTCTTGGGCCCAAAATCATTATGCGACTTAGCTGGCCCAAACTTTCCTGGTTTCTATCACTGTTTGTTCCCTACATGGGACGTTTATTGAGTGAAGCTGCAAAACCCTCCCCATTCTAAAGCAGGCTTACAGACAACATTTTTCTGCCAAAAAAGGAAGAGAACTTGACTTATTATATATCAGCCAAATGTACTTGGCATGAATAGCACACTTTTCTGAAATCATTTTTAAGCAGGAAATCCCAAGTAACCCAGGTATAGCTTCTTTGCAGCTTACAAACCATTGAGAAGGACCCCAAACATTAGTATGAACAAGAAAAAAAAAAGTAACGTGCTTCTTTTATTACTTAATGGAAAAGGCACACGCATGTCATGAATAATCACATTAGTGGATTGTTAGGAAACAAAGGTACTTATTCCCCCTTTGTGAACGCAAAATGGGCACTATGTGGGAGTGTAAAATAAAAGTAGAGTAGTAGAGTTGAAGAATTGACACCGGGATTTTTACATGGAAAATTTATTTGATCTACCCTATAAAGTACAATTACAAGTAGGCTATTTGGAAAGTTGAACATTTATTAGATTCTATTTCCCGCAAAATATGTGTCTGTGTGCATGGTATTGTAAATCAAATATCCTTAGAGGTTAAACTGTTTTCTTTTTGCATGTGTGCATGAATGATTTTTATTTTATATCTCTAATACAATGCTAGTAACTCTGTGGGATTGGTGATGGCTACAGTCTGCTTTTGTCATTTTCTCCTTTCCAGAAATAATTTTTTATTTTTTTTATCAGGCATGGGATATCTATTATCATGTATTCAGAAAGATAGATAAGCAACTTCAAAGTCTTACTACTTTAGACTTGGAGGTAATAGTGATGCTTAGTCATTTATTCATTCAGACAATTTACTGTTGTAATTGTTAAGGGCCCTTGTTTATATTTTGTAGACGGTTTCTCCAGAGTTACTAGAATGCCGAAAATTAGAGCTTGCCGTTCCTGGGACATACCGCGCTGGTAAATTAGTTTTACATTTTCCTTGATGTTATACATTGCACGATATTTATGCTCCATATGCAAGTAGTAGAGAGCTGTTATAATATATTCTTCAGTCTAAGCTGGTTTAAATAGAGATAATACAAGAAATTCTTGTCCTTGAATTAAGGAGAGATTTTAGGGGAATATAAACAAAAAACATTTCACATCATATTATGAAACAGAAAATCTGCACTACTAAAATAGGAAATAATCATGGATTCTCCAACAGATAGAAAAGTAGGAAGAAAGAAAATTGATAATTAGTATAATGCTTTTTTAACCATTAAAATGAGAAGAATCGAGTAGTCTCATTTGCTGAGATAAATAGATAGATAAAATTGGAGAAGGAGTGAATAAATAGATAGAGTGAATTGTCTTCTAAATTGTTGTTTTTTCTCCACTTGAAGAAGGAACCTTCACGTGGATTGCGCATCAATTGGCGCAGTTGTCCAATTGTTGAAGCAGGGGAAATTTGCATATTTTCCCCCTTTTTTTCTCCACTCAACTTTCTCGTAATTTCTCTTAATGTTTAATTCTAGTTAGATATTTAATCTACTAAACATTAGTTTTCTATGTATTACATTTATATATGGTAGAAATGAACATATGGAGTTAGCACAACATTTTATATGAGGCAAGTATAACATCTTATATGTAAATCTGTAAATCTGAATGAGCACAACATCTTATATGAGGTGAGTCCGGGTTTAACAGAACCAACGTATTTTAACATTTCTGTTACAGTTAGTTACGACTGCCTAAACATTTAAGTAACTATTGCCGCATACAGTTTACATAAGTATCTATGCTAGTATGCTACTCTACGGCTACTCACCACTACTCCAATACCATGGTATAGAGAGAATGAGACGTATGTTGGTTATTTATGCTAGAGACTCCTCCAACTACTACTTGTAAATATATTCCTATAACATTTATATCCTTATTTCAGATGCACCAGTTGTTACCATTGCATCATTTGCACGCCAGCTTGTTGTCATAACATCTAAGCAACGACCTAGGAAATTAACTATTCATGGGAGTGATGGTGATGATTACGCCTTCTTGTTGAAGGGACATGAGGATTTACGCCAGGATGAACGAGTCATGCAGGTATTTCCTCTCTTCTACAAGTTGTCTTTGACAATGCTTATTGTATATCTTTGGTGTCTGGTGAATTTTTCTCTAGATGTTTTTGTCTTAACAACTTCATAAAAATCCTATCACTATTTTTGCTAGCTTTTCGGCTTGGTGAATACTTTGCTTGAGAATTCTCCTAAAACAGCAGAGAAAGATCTATCTATTGAACGATATGCTGTAATCCCTTTGTCACCAAACAGTGGTCTAATTGAATGGGTCCCAAATTGTGATACTTTGCATCATCTAATCCGGGAGTACAGAGATGCTAGAAAGGTCAGCTATAGTTCTGGTTGCCTTCACTTACAAATTATTGTTTCTTACCTATAATATGACATTTCTCTGCTTAGGATGCTCAAGTTTTTTAATTCCTTGGTTGTGCAGTACCCCCTGAATCAAGAACACAAATGCATGCTCAGTTTTGCACCTGATTATGATCATTTACCACTTATTGCTAAAGTGGAGGTGTTTGGGCATGCTTTGCTCAATACTGAAGGAAATGACCTAGCAAAGGTATGTGATGTTTGTACAAAGTTTAATTCACACATGGTATTCTATTACTTCTCAATTTTCTCAACTTTCCTGCTCCTAGGTGCTTTGGTTGAAAAGTCGAACTTCTGAGGTATGGCTCGAGAGGAGGACAAACTATACCAGGAGTTTGGCAGTTATGAGCATGGTATGTCCTTCCCAAGCTCAAGTTTTCTCATCTCTACCTGTCAACTCTTTTGAATATGGTAGAATTCACTGTCAAGCTCTAGTGTCCAACACAGACCATAAAACCTATGAAAAATAGGGAGAATTTTTCTGAATGTGCACGAGTATTTATAAGAGAGCAATTAACCTAGTAATAGTGCCATTTTCAAAGATACATTGAACTTAATCTAATTTCTATGCAATGAGCCTAAGCTACTTGGAAAGTGGAGTGCCGATGTTTTAATTTCCAACTCTCCCCTTTAAGCTGGTGAGGGAGAGTTCCAAAACTGGACACAATTCTCTACCTCCAGCTTGGACACAATTCTTTCCAAAACTGGACAGCTCAATCCTTTAGTAAAGATAAGCACAAGCTGACCTCGTGAAGGAACAAAATGAGTATAAATTTAAACCACAATCAAGCATCTATTTGATAAAATGCTTA
The DNA here is from genome assembly GCF_000331145.2 of Cicer arietinum. Classification (NCBI taxonomy): domain Eukaryota; kingdom Viridiplantae; phylum Streptophyta; class Magnoliopsida; order Fabales; family Fabaceae; genus Cicer; species Cicer arietinum. The sequence continues at coordinate 341,107 of NC_021167.2, read as the reverse complement.
TCCACTTCAACGTGTTTCATTCAATCAGGTTGAACAATATGTGAGCTATACCAATAGTTGACTTGTTATCAAATAGAGCTTCATAGGTCCATCCCATTTAATCTTCAAAGCTTCTAAGGTAATCTTCAGCCAAAGTAATTCACAAATCCTGTCATAGCTTGGAAAACAGATTCAACATTAGATTGGATTGGACTAGAACGTTTTGTATTAGTATAAGCCGTCAGACTGGTGGATTCTGCATGAACTTTCTTTCTGAGACAGTGTAGTTATTTTATTTTTCATGTTTATGAGATAATAGTAGATTCTTATGCTAGCCCTTGTAATAGAAAGTTAGTTATGACAGCTGCTAGTGACTGACAGCTGTCAGTCTCCTTCTGTGTCTTACCTGCTAGCACAGGTCAGCAAACATCAAGTATATAAGCTGTGTTGTAAAAAGATTTTATGAAATGAAAAACAGTTTCAGATTAGTTCTCTGAAATTCAATAATGTTTCGTTTTTTTTTAGCCTTCGATGCAAAAAAAAGAAAAAAACTTTTTGCATTCACTTTCAAGTTTGGCAACATTTGATATGACCTTACTGTATATGTATGAGTTTCCTACCACCGAAGTTGGTTAATTCGAAACAATGTAAACTCCGTTGCAATTTCCAATTCGTAGTATGAACTTTGGTGGTAATGTTGTCAATACAGAGGTGTCAACTGCAATTTTATTTCTCCTTTTGTTATTATTGTTATTGTTTACTATTACTATATTGGCTAAACTAATGGTTGGGTTTTGCCAGGTCGGCTACCTTCTTGGGTTGGGTGATCGCCATCCGAGCAATCTTATGTTGCACCGGTTTAGGTAGGCTGTGATGACGAAAGTTAGCTAGATTGATATTGACTGAATTGTTTCAGCTTCTAATTTTCATGATTTTCTACAGTGGAAAGATTTTACACATAGATTTTGGAGACTGTTTTGAAGCATCAATGAATCGTGAGAAGTTCCCGGAGAAGGTTTGTTAAAGAAACTAATTTTGGATTGTAGGGAATATGAATTTTTTAATTGCACCTTATCTTCAACGTTCCAATTCAGGTTCCATTTCGCTTGACAAGAATGCTCGTGAAAGCCATGGAAGTTAGTGGTATCGAGGGAAACTTTCGCTCAACTTGTGAAAATGTTATGCAAGTTTTGCGAACAAATAAAGATAGTGTTATGGCCATGATGGAGGTAAAGAAAGATAATTTCCTCACCACCCTCTAATTGCCATGTCTATGGAACTAAATAAATTAAATCAATTATTTGGTTAGTGATGCTACACATTCCGGACATTGAATCCATTTTCTTGTCCCAGTTGATGTGACAATCATGGTCAGCATGGTATACCATAAATCAAATTTAATGCCATAAAAAGAAATCAAATCTGAATAAACTTTATATTCTTTTTCTAATTAAATAATTTCGTTTAAATCTTAAATTTATAAATTTTAATTTTAATTGATGGCTTTGAAGTGAAGATTTAGTTTATAATTTATAAGATTGTTAGCAATGTTTGTTATGGTTTTTATAACATGAATACCAGATAGCAAGTAATTGACTGAACTTACTTTTCAAATTTTTTTGGAGTATACAAAAAATTGAGGAAAATTGTTGGAGTTAATTCAATATTGAGCCTTAATCGAAGATGATTAATTAGATCTTGGTTTTGAGTGACTTTCAAGATATGTAGGGTTCAAATTTTGGCTGGTCGATTGACGACAATATTATTTAATACTCGTAGATTAGATACAATTGTGGGTAAGATCAAGAAGCAAAGTATGTCTAAATTTAATGTTTTTGTACAGATAACTGATAGAAACTTTTTCTTTTTTAATGTTGCCGTGGTGGTGATCTTATAAACAACTGTTTTTGAAATTCAATTATTAGATCGTAATTGTGAAGGTGAAGAAAGAATTAGGGCAAGATGAACCATTAAAAAAGATTTGTTGAGCGGTTAAAAAACAACTATTTAGTAATTGAGCTCTACTATTTCATACATTTGGGCAACACTGGTTTTTATTCCAAACAATCTCTAGTTGCTTGTAGGCCAACAAAATATTTGAATAAAATAATTGATTATATGTTATTGCATTCAGGCCTTCGTGCATGACCCTCTCATAAATTGGCGTCTTTTCAACTTCAATGAAGTTCCGCAAATGTCTATGATTGCTAGCAATCATGTACCTCCTGTTGTAACTAGTGAAGACTCTGGCCCAAATAGAGAGCTTCCTCATCCTCAGCGTGGTGTCCGTGAAAGAGAACTTCTTCAGGTAACTACATCCTATATTATTTTGTTGCTTACTTTTGATTATTGGTGCTCATTATATGTACTTGCACATATAGGCTGTTAACCAACTCGGTGATGCTAATGAGGTTTTGAATGAGCGTGCTGTGGTTGTCATGGCTCGTATGAGTAATAAGCTTACAGGACGGGATTTTTCAACTTGCTCATCAGTATTAAACAGCTCCCTTCAGAATGCAGTGGACCATAGCAGCTTAATTTCTGGAGATGCTCGTGAAATTGATCATGCTTTATCTGTGAAGTTGCAAGTACAAAAGTTAATTTCCCAAGCTACCTCACATGAAAATTTGTGTCAGAATTATGTCGGGTATGATCTCCTATTTCCTGTAATTAATTTTCTTTGGGTCAGCATCAATTTTAATACACATGCATATTGACGTCGTCTAATTCATGCGGATTGACTGATGTTAGATACATGGGGTTAATTCTAATTTTTTAACAAATTTGGTGTAGCAACCTTCTCTTCGCTGCCTCGTATATGTTTGATCTTTTAGATGAAATGAAAATAAGCTTTGCTTTTTATGTGATGCAGCAATAGCATTACGTCTGCTATGAATTCACTGCATTCCTCTTTGTTTTTCAGGTGGTGCCCTTTCTGGTAAATGTCAAGGGAGCTGTAAATATGTATATAATAATCTGTGCATAGAGAAGACTCGCCATGAATCCTACGTTGTCCTCCTTTTGCTCTCATTCTATTTAACTCGCAACTTTAATGTGTATATGTACAGTCATTTGCTGCAGTGTACATGCTTGGTCCTTGTAGTTCAGACTAAACATTAAAACTGGGTCTTTATCCCTCCAACTCCAATTTTAATTTGTCTATATGTATATAGGTATATGTATGGATAGGCATTTGTTGCTCTGAAAGAATTTGAAGTGTAGTACATCGCTTGGTCCCCGTGTAGTTCAGATTACTTTTTAACCGAGCGTTTTTGTAAATATCATGTTTTCATTTAAGTTTCTCTCTATAGTAATTGTAATATATACGTACAGTAATATTATTAATAACAAGATGGACACCAACCTACACCAGTGTAGTGACACGGTAACTTTTTAGACTGTTTTTTTATATCACATCATCAGACATGTATAAATGTATATGTCTACAGATTAAAGTGCGTAGCAGAATTATTTTTCCAAAAACATAAGTGAAAAGAACAAAGCAATAACGTTCGATCATGAGAGCAAATTGTGGGCAAATTTTGTATAATTTTAAGATTAAACTATCAATTATTTCCTTTTGTAACTAATAAAATATTAAAATATTTCTATATAAAAATGATAAATAATGTACTGTTTTGTTAGCCTTATATTAGTAGGTGGTGTTTAGAGCGCGGGAAAACAGAGGCAGCTGGCGGGAGAATGGGGAAATTGATGTTTTTGTGGGGCCTTATAATAATATAAAATGGGGGGTGAATGACCTAAGTCAGAATTAAAAATTGAAAAAAAGAAATAGAGAGAGAGAGATGGGAAAGGAGATAAAGAGGTTTCTACTTAAAACAGAACCGTCGGAGTGGTCGTGGGAGGACCAAGCAGCTAACGGAGGGATAAGTAAATGGGATGGCGTTAAAAACAAACAAGCTCAGAAATACCTCAAATCCATGTCACTCCACGATCTCTGCTTCTTCTACCACTCTGGTCCAAAGTCCCGTCGTATCGTCGGCGTTGTTTCCGTCGTCCGAGAGTGGTATACCGATGATGTAGACGGCGGTGCGGTGGACGTGAAGGCTGTTGGAGAAATGAGAAGAGCGGGTGATTTAAAAGAGATGAAACATTTCAAGGATTTTGCACTTTTGAAGCAACCTAGGCTTTCTGTTGTGCCTGTTCCTGATGTTATCTGGGATAACATATGTGATTTGGGAGGTGGATATCATGGTGATGGGAATGATGAACTAAACCCTATCGATTGAATTTTAATCATATGTAAATAAAGAAACCAACATCTTTTTCTACTTCATCTAGTTTTGGCATTAGACTTTCGGATTTTAATGTTTTATTTTTCAGTTTTTTACTTTCTTTTCTTTTCATTTGCTGAGAGAATACATGTGGAATAAAAAATGAACAAGGGAAATTCGTGACACAGACTTGTCTTTTTCTGAACAAAAAATATAAGCTTGTGTAACTCCACAAGGGAATTCGTGATTTTAACTCTTTATATATAAAGTTTATTATGCAAATTTTGATATATTTCTGGTGTGTTGAATTTCTCTTTTAGATGATATTATTTGTATGGATACAGAGGAAGTCATTTCTCCTAGGTTGAATTTTTAATATTTCTTTATTAAAAAAATTATGGAAGACTAGACATCTTTTTTTGTTAAATGAAGGGGTTTTCAACACTGTTATGTATGGTTGAAAGGGTTTGGAGAGGAGTGAATATTTTTTTAATAATGTGTTTGATTCAAATTATAGAAGGGAAAATTCTTCTCTTCACTCATTTTTTGGGATTAGGAAAGCAATTGAGTGAAGAACTTAATGTAAATAAAATATTTGAACCAAACAAAATTATTAGTCTCTTCTTCTTTCTATTAAAATCTCATCATTTTCCTCTTATTAGATTGAACCAAATTGACCTTGATAGATGTTAACAAAAACAAAATAATAATAAATCCTTAATAGAACCTTCAAATAATAGTCTTCACTTTGAAAAAAGTAAAATAAAAAACAAGAAATTGAGATTTGACAATATCACGTCCATGCATGACTCGTGTATGATAGTCGGTCCAATAGATTCAAATGAATGAAATAAATCCAATTAACTTCCTCATTCAAGAGGTCAATAGTCAACAACTAACTACCCCTGACTTAGAACAATAAATGTAGTGCTTTGTTGCATTCCACATTTTGGATTAAAATTCACATTGTTGAGGGCATATTTTTTTATATTTAAATATTTCTCTCATTGAACAAAATATTCTCCTAAAATATAAGATTTCTCTTTAAAATGGATCTATTTAGATTAAATTTTTAATTAATATATTAAATTTTTAACTATACTTTTTGCTTATAGTTTCTAAATGTAAGATTTTATTGAGAATTTTCTGTATTCTTTTTATAATTTTTTTCAATTTTTCACTTGTATCAATTATTTATTTACTAACTTAACTCTAATTATGTAAATTTGTTATAATATCACTTTGATAAATAATAGTTTCTATTTCTCCAAATTCATTTTCAAACTATGTATTATTTATTATCTCTAAATAAACTTTTAGTGCTTTATATATCATGCCAAAAATAGTTTTAAAATATAGTATTAAATGTATTAATTCAAATAATTTTTTATGGAATAGCGCATTAGCAAATCAAAAGATTCAACTTTAATGTTTATAATTACATTAAAAATAGCAAATCAATATATTCAACTCACATTTCACGAGAACAAAACCTCAAATTTTGTTATTGATTTGAGAATCTCATTAATAGGGAAATGTATGTAAATATTAGTAGTTTGTTACGGTTTTAAAAAGAAGATGATATTGTTATTCAATAATTTAGATAATTTTAATAAAAGCATAAATTATTTTGTGTGTTGTTTGCTGCAATGAAAATTATTTTTTTTAAAATCAATTATAAAGAATGAATTTTTAAAAAAGTTACTAAAACACTTTTAAAAAAGCTGCAATGAAATTTTTTATATTATTTTTAAATTTTATTTAAAATAAAACTATATTAGATCAATAAAATATTTTAAAAGTAATTAGAGAAATATTTCTTTCATTTTCATAAAAAAATAGAAAATTACTTTATGAAGTGAGATGATAAATAGTCTATTTGCTCCAGAATAATTGTCTTATTTGAAGAAAAAAAAATTGCATCCTAATTAAAATAATTTAGTATAAAGTTATTCACTCTATTTCACAATAAATGTCACTTTAATTAAAAAAAATGTCTCTAAATAAATATCATTTTTAATTCTTAATACAATTTTATGTTATTTTTTTATATTACTCTTCAATAATTATTATATACATCACTTTTAAAATAATATTACATTTTATATTGATAGTAGTAAAAATTCACCCATAATAAAAAAAAAATAGTTTGATAAAATAACAACTTTATTTTTTTTAATTATTGTAGTTTTTAATATATGTGCACAAACTTTAAACGATATTATTCATGAGAAGAAAGTAGTCCTATTCTCAATCTTATAAAATTAGTTAAATTTTGTTTTATTGGACGAAGAGGTAGTTAAGAGTAGTAAAGGATAAAAGATAAATTTTACAAATTTTTTATTATACAAAAAAAATCTTAAATAAGAATTAAAATGAAAGGTGATATGTAATATTCAAATTACTTAAAAAAAATGTTGAGGTTGTTTTTAAGAAGGATATTTGAAAAGAAAAAAAAGTACGTATTGAGAAAAAAAACTTGTTCTTAAATATGAATCCCTTTCAATTTATCATATGCATTTATTATTTTTTAGTAAATATAACTATAATTTATTTCAAAATGTGAAAAATTACTATATGTATAATAAAAGCAAAATAGACAATAATTTTTATATTTTAGAATAGAGTAAACAATCAATTGGATCCATTCAAATATAAGATATAAAAGGAGTATCTAGAAGCATCTACAAATAAAATAGACTCATTAATCAGTTTATTTTTTTAATAATATTTATATGTGAAAAAAAGAAATTGCCTATAAAAAGTATTGAGGGAGTAGTTAATTGAGTAAATATATAGGGAGTGTGAAAAGTAAAAGAAAGGTATGTGGCAAAAATGGTGATTAATTGCATGATCGAGGCCATTTATTGAGTAGTGAATTGACCAAACGATGATAGAACTGAATTGAATTACCAAAAAATATTAAATATAGGCAGAGAGCAAAGTGTTTGTTTGTGAATAGATATGGCGAATCAGTTCGGAAATCTGGTAGAGTCGATAAAGTCAAAGGTGAAGTCTCTGAAGATGAAGAAACCAAAGAAGCCATACATGAAGATGGATAAGAGTGCAAGCGTGAAGGTCGAAATTCGAAGCAGAAAAGCTCGTAAGATTATTGAAAAGACTTTGAAAGCTGCTGATAATCCCCGCAATCTCAATCTCACTTAATTAATACTCATTTCTTCTCGGTTTCATTTTCAATCTCACTCAATCAACATGTATATATATTCTCTGTCTCAGACTCTATTGATTTCGTTTGATCCAATTTATAGATTTAAATAAAATCTTATTTCTGTATCTCGTTTTTTGCATCGATCTCTGTTTTGGCTATTAGATTATACTGGAACTTGCAATATTTTATTCGATCATCAAAACGAATTTCATAGCCACCCCCGATTACATCGATCTTTTGGTAATCATAATCAAATTATTAAGCACTTTAAATTGCACTACTTACCTTCACTAACATTATCTCTTCTATCGTTCTATTTTCATCACTCTTTACCAATCTTAAAAGGATGATTATATGGTTATGACGTTCTGTTGAGAAATATGGTAGAGTAATATAAAAAAGAAAAATATAAAATTTAATGTGACTATCATGTTTATCTTCAATTTGATCGCATAAATCTTTAACTATATTAATTTAATTTTAACCTATGTTTAACTATTGATAAAAAAAATTAAATATGTATTGAAAACCAAAAATAATAATTATTTTTAAACTATTTTTTATTATATTGCAAAAATTATTATGGGATGGAAATATATATATATATTAAAATACATAAATAAATCAAAAGGTCAACTTTTCCACCCGTTAGTTAAGCACATGTCCCAACCTTGGAACGTGGACTTTTGTATCTTTCATTAAATAATATATTTCAACCATATATATATATATATATATATATATATATATATATTGTGATGCAGAGAAAATGAAATACTAGTTAGAGAATACTAATTATTTGAAATTTTATTGTTTGTAAAAAGATATTACAAGTATCCACTTTAAGAATCTTTTATCTCATTTTTTTTTAAGTATTTCATCCATCTTTAATATTTGATTAAACTTTTTATTTTTGTTCAAAAACCTTAATTCTCGCATAGAACAAGAGAAAATAAATAAATAAAAACCCAAATGTATTCCCTTAAAAAAAAACCGCAAACATACAACAAATGAACTTTACTCTTACCAAATAAATTAAGAGTAAAAAAGTTTAAATTTATCTAACTTTATTACTTTTTAGTAGGCGGGTTCAAACTTTAAAGGACCAAAGATTATGAACATAAGAAGTAACCTCCAATTTAGGCTACCACAATTAGGGGTGGGCAAAATTAAGTTATGCTTGAAAACCAAACTGAACTGGTTTTCAATTCAGAAAAAATCAAACCAAACTGGTTTACAGTTTGTAAAACCAAACCAAATCGGTTTTTTAAACAAGTGCACCGGTTTAATATTCCAAACCGAACCGAACCGGTTCTTTAAACCAGTGAACAGGTTTAATACTCCAAATCAAACTGAACCGATTTTAACTTATTTTTACTTGTATCAAACCGAACTGCTTTTGTATTAAATTGAACCGCGCTATTTAATTCCTATTGACTTTTTTTTCCTATTTAATTCATTGACTAGCAGCATGTGAAGCAATGTTGATCAATCAAAATTCACATGCTGCCTTTCCAAATACATAATACATACTGTACAATTTAATTCATAGCATTTCCAGATACATACTGCCTTGCATTGGCACAACAATGTTGATCAATCATAATTAATCAGAAACATAATCACAACAATGTCTAATTAGTCTCAGCACATCACCAAACCTTAATAGGCTAATGAATTTTGTAAAAATATCTGCCCAACACACATGTAACTAAAAGGTGAACAGAAACAAATTCCTCAATATTCTAAAAGTACGATCTCTAAACTCAAATAATCTATTTACTTCAACAATTTTACTTCAAATACAATGACGCTAAACAAAATAGAAATAAATGTCTTTAATCGTCAAGACTAATGACACTAGCAGATGTTGTTGCGTAGAGCATTGGAGAAATGATCTCTGCAAAAAAGAGTATTTCATTATGTTTCAAAAAATTTAAAATACAATACAAAGTTTGTAGAACTAAAAATATTGTAACATACCTTTCTCAGAGGTTTCAAGTTCTTCAAGGTCCTCATCAAATAAATTTGAGAAAGGAGATCATTTTAGCCAATCTTGAGTGCAAACAAGCACTTCCAATATCGTAGGTGTAAGATTACTACAATGAGGATCCAACACCCTTCCTCCAGTACTGAAAGCAGACTTTGATGCTACAGTAGACACAGGGATGGCAAACACCTCACGAGCAACACTTGAAAGGATGAGGAATCTAGTTGAGTTGACTTTCCACCAATTTAAAATGTCAAACTCGACAAAATAAGGTTCACACTATTCAGCAAGGTTGATTTAGGATCAAGCTCAGACTTAGGATCAATTCTCTGCCTAGTTGATTTTTTTGTAGAAACCCATACCATGTATATCATTATCATCTTCCTCTGGTTGTGATTCTCCCATACTTTGAGAACCTTTCTCCCTACCTTCATATTCTCGATAAATTGATTTCAAGGAAGATGACAATTTTGTCTTCAATGCCTCACCATCTACTTCAAAAAAATAATCAATAAAGTAGTTTACATATCCAAATTTGCAAGTTGGGTCTAATACAACAACAATCATTAACAACACGTTTGTTCCATCAACGTTGCCCCAATACTTGTCATATTTACTCTTCATACTAATCCCCATCAACTTTATGCTTGCATCATTGTGCTCACATAATAATCAGATCTTCCTTCCAATAGCAAATACCTCCTTTATATATATGTTACTAGTAACATATAAAGAGCCAGAAATACGCATAGTAGCGTCATAGAAAATCCTCAAAAAGGGAAGCACCGTATTAGCAAAGTCCCAATCCTTGGATAGAGGCACTCATGGGCCTTTATCCTTAGATAATTCTTTGACATACTTAGCATCGTCAATTTCTAACAAATCAAATGCTTTTTTATACTTCACAATCGTTACTAACATCAAGTATGTAGAATTTCATCTAGTTTCCACATCTAGACATATAAGACCTTTATAAAAAAATTTCTCCCTTTCAACGCATCCCTTAAACCTTTCCAATCTCGAAGGAGACGATCTCACATACTTGACTGCTTTCCGGATTCTTATGATAGATATGTCCTCATCTTTTAAACCTTCCTTTACAATCAAACTCAAGATATGTGCACAACATCGCATATGGATATATTCTCCGTTCAAGAGCAAACAATTCCTTGCATTCATCCACTTCTTCATAAATTTAATTCCAACGTCGTTAGATGATGCATTATCTACTGTTATGCTAAAGACACGATTCAACTCTCAAGCATTTAAACATGTCTCGACTTCCTTAGCCATGAACTCTCCTGTATGGCTCGTGATTTGACAAAAATTCAAGATTCTCTTATGCAAATTCCATTTTTTATCAATGAAATGTGCAGTTAGACTCATGTAGCTTAGATTTTGGATAGAAGTCCATGTGTCCGTCGTAAGGAAAACCCTCCCACAATGTTTTGAGATGAAAATTTTAAGTCTTTCTCTCTCCGCATCAAAAAGTGACCAAATAGCACGCCTTAATGTAGTGCGGGATGGAATATCAAATTGTGGTTGTAAGACATTCACAAAGTTCCGAAAAAACACATTCTCCACAAATCGAAAAGGAAGTTCTACTCCCACAAACATCTTCACAAGCTCCAATCGACATGCCTCTTGGTCAAACGTTGAATGAGGTGAAGAGACAACACCTAATTCCTCATTTTGTGTTTTTTGCCTTTTGTGTTCTTGATTATCAGGATGCTCCTTCCATCTTTTCAGATGCATAATCATAGCACTTGTCCATCCTTGAATTTAATCAAGTTTCCACAATAATGACATTTGGCCATTTGACCTGAATTAGGCACTTCAGTAAAGTGATTCCATGCTTGTGATCGATTTTTACGCTTAGATGGTGGAAGATGAGCTGATATATCAGGGTTGTACAAGCAACAATTACTTCCATGGTACGAGCTGTTATAAAAATTCCAACGTGCATATCTTCAAAGCTCCAGCAAGAAGAAACCTGAAACAATTTGAATGTATTTAGAAAACAGTAAACAATAGATATGTGAGTTACACACAGATCAATCAAGAAAAATAAAGCCTACTACAAGATGAAGTAGGACAAACATATACTGAAGACTCAAGGTATTGGGTACAACTGTACTAGATCGATGTTAAATTTTACAATTACTATTACTCAATGGACAGTGAGTGGAGTCATTTAGTCTTTTGTACTTCGGGGAATAAGATATATTGTTGGTTGAGTGAGGACTCATCATCGTCTCCTTGTGCCAATGGTTATAGACTTTAAAGAATAAGATATAATGTTGATGGGTTCCTCTTACAATAATTTACTGAATCGTGGTCTCAAGTTCATCAGATTTTCTTAAATGTAAAAAGCTTATTGATTTAACAAAAAATAGAATCAATGACATGTCATATTATTGCCAATTATAAATTCTCAATAGGATTCATCCTCGTCCTAACCATCATGGAACAAGAATAAGCTTGCCCTTGCAGCAAACATCCTATCCTCAAGGTCTGAAAACTATTAGCACAATGGGAGGGGATGATTATAAAAACTCATAACGAAACCAAGCAGTTGAAAAAAGCTCCCTGGTTCACAGGCCATATTCCCGAAAGAAAATACTATGGCTGAAAAAATAAATACAGGCCATCATTATCTTATTAGGGTCCACAACAAATAACCTCAACCCCAAAGAAGTACTAAAAAAAGTCCCAAAGTCACATTTTATATGCCATTACCACGAGACTTAATTAGGATCGTTATGTCTCTCTAACGTGTACACAACACAACAATTTTTTTTGAAATCTTTTAAGTTACATAGAGGACCATTTCAATTTTATTCAATAGAACAATAGGAAATCCATCATAAAAATGATGGCAATTTTGAAATCTTTTGTGTTGCATAGTTTTGACACATTTTAGAAGAAATGAATGTTTTGTTTATCGGAATTGACATGGTCCAATGACCTTTTGACCGTCCATCAGGGCACTATACCCTGCCGTCCTAACTCCTAAGTTGAATTGCTACCTTAGCTCGAAGGGACAAGTCCATAGCAAACTCACACAATAAGGTCCACTCTTTATATATTCAGCACAACCTTGTTTTCATCAAACAAACAAACAAACAAACGGTAGTTCCACTTACGTTGCAGATGGGAACCACGATCAGAAACAAGCAAAGCAAGTTAAAGCATTTTGTGTTAAGAATTCTAAACAAGGCAAAGAAATTATATGTGAAGGGGTTGGTGGATTGTGGAGGAAGAATTAGTTATGGCCATGCTGGTGTTCACATTTCAGTTTCACACCCCCCTCAAGAAACTAAGAGCGTAGTAGTAAATGATGGTGAAAGACAGTCACTGAGAGAACTTTTAAGAACTAATGAAACAAGAGTCGTTATGCGTGGAGGTGAAAGAGTAGTAGTGCCAATCAGAATTAATAATGAAATGAGTATGCAAAGGAGGCAAAGGATTGGAGGGTATAAATATAATAGAAATAAAATGAGCTATCACATTGAGATGAGAAAGATGGGGAGAATTGATGAAGATAAACCTTGTTATTTTGAGGAAGATAAAAATTATCATTCCAATTCTAAACCCAATTTACTCTATCTCTATCCAAGGACCTATAGAACTAGTGGTACTGTTGTTCTCAACAGCCACGCCCAGTGATGGAATATTTCATCCATGTTCAAAGTCTCTACATTTATGCTTCAACTTTTCTTCCCATAATTTCACCCTGTAGTTTGTGAGTGTTTTTTTTTCTTCATTTTTTTAATCGCTAATTTCGTTCATATTATGTTACTTAAATATAGTAAAAACCAATTTTGCTCTTGTGAGTGGTAGTGGTTTGATGAGTTGTGTGTGTTATAATGCATCATTAATTAGTCTACGACATTATGAAAATGCTAGTCTCACCTACACCTCACTCAGTTAACTACTTCACCACACCACCGCTCAGATATGAATAGGACTCTTATGATTCGATTTAGGAAGAAAATAAAAATGAACTCAAATTCAAATAATATAAAAAAGAATCTTATAAGGCGGATGAGCCTTGCGGGACACCTTGAAACGCAATTTCTATTGAGCGGCGGGTATAATCTTTTGCAGACGACTTAAATACGCGACGGGGTATTGTAAGTGGCAGAGTGGCCTTGCTGCCACGATCCACTGAGATTCAGCCCTAGTCGCTTCGATTCGTCCCTCCCCACCCACGAGTAGCCTTCTTCTTGTACATGTGCCATTTAGGGTTTAGCATATAGCAAAATAGGCCCAGGGCTATGCCCTCCCTCGAGGGATTGGGCGCGTGCCGTCCTAAGGCAATTCGTCCCGACCTATGCGCGGACTAGGTCATGCAGAGGGTAACCGTACTGTTGATACACCCTTGCGGTGGAAACACTCGAACAAATCAAGGGCTCGTAAGCCTTGGTAGTCGTGGACATTTTTTGGCAAAGACTTATTCAACGTCCGTGTCTAGGGAAGGCTCGTGGGTCACCTGAACCGAGCTGTGTCAGTCACGGTGCATGACTTAGACTTATTTTAGAACACACGGTGCACTTCATTTAATTTTAGGTTTTGATTTTTTAACATTTGAACATGACTTCAATTTATTTTAGGTTTTATTTTTTAATAATTGAATATTTGATCCTTTGTTTCCTTTTTTTTCTTCAACCTCACTTCTCTGTTATTTTAATTTTGAATTTTAAAATTGTGAACTTTTAAAATGAGATGATTAATTTTATAATTTGATAAAAATAAAAGATTAAAATTATAATTAAACCAAAAAAGATAGATTAATTTTTTTATTATAAATTATTTAGGTGTTTTTGAATTATTTATCCGTCAAATTTTTTTAGTTCTATCATAATAAGAATATTATTAAAATTAAACACTTTTACTTCAAGAGTCTTTGTCCAAAAATAAAAGTTCAGTGGTCCAAAAACTAACTTTTTTTGTTTTTTACTAAACTAACTATTATGTGGAGCTTTCCAATAATAATAAAAGGGTAAAAAAGGAATAGGTTAGAGCGATGCGACAAATGTGTTGTAAGATTTGAAGATATAATGTGAAGATTCTATAAAATTGTTCTGTGACTTTACTGAAACCATTAATATTGCTCATAATTATGTTCACAATGATACGCCAAAATACATTTAAATGGACTAATAATTTATTGAAGAGAGAGGATCGATAATGGATTAATAACTTACATGACTTCTGTACGGCAACCAACATGTGTTTTAACAAATGACTTAGCAACAAAACTTAGTTGAAAGCTGGAAATGAATGATAGAAATTCATTTATGAACATGAGGGACTATGTGGTAAATAAACATATTTGTAATGATTTGTATTATGCCCATTAATTTAAAATAGTTGTTGCATATACTCTTTCATTAATTTAAAATATATGAGAAATATTTTGTACACGCCAAGAGTTAAGCGGTCTTTGTAAAAAAGAAAAGAGTTTAGTGGTCCAGTAAATAACAATTACGTGGAGCTTTCAAATTATAATAAAAGGGTAAAAAGGGAATATATTAGGGCGAGATGATGGATGGGATTGGAGCGAGCGAATTGAGTGAAGAGTAGCTTAGAACTAACAAGATGCGGGGAGGAAACGTCACCGGCAACGGCAACGGCAACGAAGATCGATGGGGAACAACCGGAACGGCGATTCGGAAAAAGGGCACGGGTGTTCGGGCATGGCTGGTGGTAGACGGTACTGGAGAGGCGCAGGTGGTTGAGGCCGGAAAACACGCAATCATGAGACGTACCGGCCTCCCCGCACGTGACCTACGAATACTCGACCCTCTTCTTTCCTACCCTTCCACCGTTCTTGGAAGAGAGAGAGCAATCGTCATCAATTTGGAACACATCAAAGCCATCATCACCGCCAATGAAGTTCTTCTTCTCAATTCTAGAGATCCTTCCGTTACCCCTTTCGTTAACGAACTCCAAGCAAGAATCCTCCGTCACCACAACGCCACCACCGCTCCTCATCCTGATAACCAAGACGAATCTCACGGCGGCGGAATCAAGATTCTCCCATTCGAATTCGTAGCGCTTGAAGCGTGCCTTGAGGCGGCTTGTAGCGTGTTGGAGAATGAAGCGAAGACGTTGGAGCAAGAAGCACATCCTGCCCTAGATAAACTGACATCGAAGATCAGTACTCTGAATTTGGAACGCGTTCGTCAAATTAAGAGCCGTTTGGTTGCAATAACAGGTCGTGTTCAAAAAGTGAGAGATGAATTGGAACATTTGCTTGATGATGATGAAGATATGGCTGAGATGTATCTTACAGAGAAGATACTTCAACAGCAATTGGAACAAACCTCTTCCTCTGAAGAAGAAAAAGAAGAAGAAGAAGACGTTGATGTTAATCATGATCATGATCATGATGATGACCATGTGGATATTCATCAAAGGGCACAGGGTGCTGAAATATCATCGGAAGCGGGTATAGGAGGAGGTGAAAGTAATGAGGATGCTGATGACCAGAATCAAAATTCGGGAGAGGAAATGTATGGTGGTGCTTTAAATATAATTAGCAGGGATAGCCGTGGCACACGTGCAAGCACTACTTACAGTGCCGCCACCAACAAGCTTGACGTTGAGGAGCTTGAGATGCTCTTGGAAGCATACTTTGTCCAGATTGATGGCACTCTCAATAAGCTATCTACGGTATGCTTCCTATATTCCCTTTACTTCTTGTATTCAATGCAACATGTTCAAACATAAATGCAAATGCAGTAGCTTCAAGTTTGTGCTGTGTGATCTAGTCGGTAGAGTAGCCTATTGAATACTTCTATAATCAAACAATATTTGAGAAGCAATGCAATTGTTTCCATCTTCAATAATAGTGAGAGGAAACCATTTGAGCCCTTGAATTGATTACAATTCTTCAAGATTTGCTTGCAAAACACGAAACATGTTATGATAACCTGTGTACTCCCTATCAATGGAAGATGCCTAGTTTATATGAATGCTTTTGATTTTCTATGTGATTTGGTTATCATCTATGGTAGTTTGACGGAAATATAGTTTACTATAGAATTGACTTGTTTGTTGCTGACACTTTATTATTTGTTGGTTGTCCTGTTGAAGCTGAGGGAGTATGTGGATGACACTGAGGATTACATCAACATTATGCTGGATGACAAACAGAACCATCTACTCCAAATGGGAGTCATGTTGACCACGGCAACTCTGGTGGTCAGTGCCTTTGTTGTTGTGGCTGGTATTTTTGGCATGAATATTCGTATTGAGCTGTTTGATCCTAACTTGTATGGGATGAGAGAGTTCCTCTGGACTGTTGGTGGCGGCACTGCTGGGACCATATTCTTGTATGTGGTTGCCATTGCATGGTGCAAGCACAAACGCTTGCTGGAGTAAGTGGCACTCCATTGTGCTTGATCCATAAAACAATGTAATTTAGTTGGAAAATCATATTTTGTTTATGTTTCTATAGAATGTAATACAAGACTTCTACAGCATCTGGTTGCTTTTTTCACTTGAATGGTCCTTCAACCTCAACTATTTTTTCTTGTACATTATCGTTTGGACAAAGTCTGCAACATTGGTGTTATGTAACTCTTGCTTCCAGTTCTGTAATTTACTTACACAAAGATTTCGCTATATGATTCTCATTTTTCATCATATTTATTTTTTTATGGTTGTTTTGTATGTTGACTGAACTGTTTTCTTTGTGTAAAGAAAATTTTCCTTAAATAATATTTGGAGATTGTAGACCTTATGTTCTACTAGCTGGCGCTTTTTTTAACTGCTATTATGGTCCATAAAATTTGGGAGCCGGGTAATGTCTCTGTTTATGGCTTTATTCCGGTGGGTATCTAAGTATCATTTAACGAGTTTAAAGCCTTGGCATTGACGCTGAGATCATGAAGGACAATTAGAAGAGTATGTATATGAAGATAATTGATTAGAAAAGATGATACTTGCACGTGAAAACCACTCAGATATTCACGCAAGTCATCAGATAGAACATCCCAAATTCTTATGTGTCTTATAATGTGCTAGGTGTTTGTGACGAACAAGTTATCTACAAGTATTGTTATACTCTTCTCTAAACTTGACTGGCTTTCTTGCATATTCATCTATGAAGTGTATTTGAGTCAGCTACCTTGTACTAGAGTCAGAACAGGATATCAAACTCTTTAGTTTGTCTTCGTTAATGTGCATTGAGGGTTCTCTTATTAGTTCTTAGTTCATACGATCTGTTGAAATGGTAAACTTATCCCTCCATCTTCTTTGCTTTGCAAGCTGTTTCTGTAAAAGCATCTTTAGATGGTAAAAGGCTCGAGGAACATTTGACTTTTTGGGGCGCAAGTTTGAACCTACACCATTTCACTTATTTATAGTTAGTGTATGAATTTTGTCATACACTATTTGAACTAAAAAAATAGTGAATGTAAAATAATCCTTGGCTATACATCATCTCAAATTAGTAATAGAATTAACAATGAAATCAATCAGACAAATTTGTCTTTTTTTTTTTTTTATGGAAGTATAATGTCTCTTCTATGAGTATATAATGTAATGACCTCTTTTCACAATAAATATTTGGTCGAATAAATGACTTTTAAATTAGCTTTAAGAGTAAAATGAGAATATTTTAAGTGAAAACGGGTTTTTTATTCTTTTCCTATTTATAACTTGGTCCTTATAGAGATTGACAACATATGATGTCTCCTCTTCGTCTGAGTTCGACTATATTTTGGTAGAATTTTTTTTTTGTAAAGTACATATTTTATTTAGTTTTTTTTTTCAAAAAAATAAGTTTTTTTTTACTCTAATAAAAAAAAGTTTTTCAGAAGTATATGTTTCACAAATTTTAAACTGTATATCGAAAAACTTTCTTTAAGTTGTTTTTTTATACAAATATGGTTTTGTGTATTGAAAATCTGTGTTTTAGTGGAGTTTAGGGTTTAAACCTTAAATTATAATCTTTGTGCAACAAATTTCTTTTTCAATTTTTCGGTACACTTGTGTGTACAATTGAAAAAAAGATTAAAAAATTTTCAATATAAAATTCAAATTTTAAAAAAGAACGTGTTCTAAAAAGATTTAAAAGTTTTTTAGAACTCAAATTGAATTTAATAGGATAGAAAAAAGTTACTATTATTATTTTTGTTATTTTAAAAATAAATAAATAAAATAGATAATTTATACAAAATGTAGAGTAGGAGTATGAGTGTGGAGGTAAAGAGTAAAACTCTCAATTTTTTTTTATTTTTATATATTACTAAATACAAGAATGCCTGATCCAATTTGCTTTACTTGTCTAGCCCAACACAATGCCATGTTTTGTAATATTATTCCTATTTAAAAGCTATATATGTTATAGTATACAAAAATGCCTAATTCTTCTGCAAAAAATAAAACGCCTAATCCATTTTGCGTTAATTCCCTAGCACTAATACAATCCCATCTTTGTAATTTCATTCCCATTTTAACTACCAGGGGCTGCACAAATGAGAATACTGCAGGGAAAGTCATTCCTCTATTATCTTCAAATATGAAAGTAATTAATGAAATCACATTTCTGAATCTCTAATTTGGTAATTTCCAGTCATCTAACTTCCATATGTTATTACTATTATGGGAAGATATTAAATTGTCACAGATTTGCATCTCATTCTTCAATATTAAGGCCTGAAAGTCACTCGTTTACAGCATCAACAAATATCATAACTGAACTACTGAATAGCATATATTCCAATTCATTTAATCCTTTATCCTTATTTGATTCTCTCATCAACTTGGGTTAATTGAATTTCAAAAACAATTTATGTTACCCACAACATAAGATGCTGCAATTTGTACACATCATGAGGCAGTCGCTGGCAGTCACATTTTGTTGTTTTCAATGCAGAGAGAGTGTTGTTGTCTTGAGAAATGGGACATCAAAAACACGTGCTTGTTGAGGCAAACAAAGCCCCCCCCTCCTATCTCCTCTGTGTAACAAGGATAGATGGTTGGTTTGGCGGTGGTTGGAAAGACATTAATTAATTTTCCCATAATACCCTTTTGGATTTTTATGGAATGCAGCTGGAGCAATCACTATCTTCACTCTTCACATTTAAATTAACTTCTCTCTCTATTAATTTTACTCCCATTGTCTAACTTCAATTATACTATATGACAAAATAAAACCACATGTGGGTCGAGGAGATTCTTATTTTGTCATCCTAAATTCTCAATGGCCTTATTTTCTTCAGCTTTTTCTGGTCTCACATACTAATTTTTTAATCTGAACAGGAACTAACTGGGAATAAGTAATGGAATAAAATAAATTAATTCAAAGGAAGACATATAATTGTGCCATGACATCAAGTTTTATAACAACTTCCAAGCAGACAGAGTTGAAGAGAGCAAACATATATATTAAAAAAACATTACAATATATTACATACTAGTATAAAATATTTTAAAATGCGGATCCTTCCAAAAAATGAGATAAAGTTTATGAACATAATAGTAATAAATTAAATGTGACATGTTCCTGTGGGTCAGGAAGATATCAGGCAGGATCTCCTGAGCCTAGAAAATATTTGAAAAAATACATATGAAAATATTCCAACATGAATATTGACATTTGTACATTGTTCTGATTGTCCACACCTTCTAGCCTTTATCACTTTTTTGTTCTTTTAGAAAAACACTAAAACTTTCAGAATAGATGTGTCTTTATGTTACTATATCTGATATTTTTGGAGCTAGCTCCTTAATCGGTCCTTAAAAATTGATTACTAATTTTCTGAGATTGAATTAAATCCTATTATTATGTGTGTAGCTGAGATCTAAAATGAACAAAAAGATTGAGGAACATATGTCAACCCCGAGATTGTACTTATCTTTTTTAAGGAAATTTTTACATTTCCAATGCACTGAAAGCAGCTATCTCTGCTCTGCTCCTGTGAATTTTGAATACAAACACAATACAAGATCTGCTCTACACTTAAACCTAGCTAGGCATTTTCATCTATAGCTCTTAATGTGGAAAAGATTCATATATTGGGAGGTGGTAGAACTAAGTATAGCTTATTTAATTGTTTTGCAGAAGTTGTTGCTGAGATATATAAATTGAACATGGTGCTTCATCAAAAACAAGGATTCAACATGCTTATACAGAAACTACCTAACTTAGTCACTATATCCTGTGTGCACTATTCAATTCATGAACAAGAAAATTAATTAAATATGAAAGAAAAAGTTTATTTCAAAAAAATTTCTTTCAGATTTGCATTGACAGCCAAAAGAGAAGAGAATTACACAGCAAAAAGAAGGGAACATAATCCCTTTTGAGATCAAAGAATTTCTTCTTTGCCATCCTTGATATCATATCATAATTTAACTACTCAAGCTTTCTATCTTCCAATGTACAGAAGAAGCATTGGTTACTTGTTGTTATTATGAGCCTCGTTTTGTAAAAAAGCAAAGTGATCTTGCAATGTCGAGGATCTCACCTGCAAGAGCATTAATGATTTTAGATATATGACATATATATGCTCAACAATCTTTAAAGAAAGAAAATAAATAAATAAATAAAAAAGCAAGCAACATACCTCAAAATAAGTAGCAGAGAAACCCTGTGAAGTACAATCTAGCATACTCTTTTCTGTTTGTTGGTTATTAATCATAGTAGTAACATTGTTCTGAAAGATTGATTAACCATGATTTTGTTAAGAAATTAAAATCAAATAGGTGAATGCAAAATTGCAAATAGGTGGCTGAAATTAGCTAACTTGCCATGGAGAAGTCAAAGAGAGGAGAGCTAGCAGTGTCATCAAGAATATTATTATTTTCTTGAACTTTCTGTCTCTTTTTACTTCTGTTGGTGAGTTTTGGTGTCTGTGATACAGAGTAGTGTTGTGGTGCATTGAAATGTGAAGGAGGACCAGAAGAAGCATCAGAAACCATGGACAAGTCCTCTTCATCACTTTGGGTCTTTTTGTCTTCTTTATTTTTCTCATAACAACAAAATTCATCATCCCAAGCAAGTGAATTTGCAGTAGTATGTGATTGTGAGGGATTGAAAGAATGGTCATCCAGGTATAGTGTCCAACCAGACTCACATCCACTACTGCATTCTGAAGAACCCAATGCATCCATTATCCTCTTTTCACTATGTAGTAGTAGTAGTAGTAGGAGCACTCCAATTTATGATGAAAAAAATGAAAGAGTAAAAAGAGTTAAACTATATACTAGTAATTAACTACTAACTTGTATTCTATCAGGCTCTCTCACATGGCCATATCCTATTATTTATTATTTATTTATATAAAAAGTGTATGTGGCAATGTGTAAATCTCTCTAGTTTAGTTTTGGAGTTGGATAAAAATTGAAAGAGTGGATAGGTGGTGGAGAAAACCAAGAGAATCCAACTCAAATCCTATAGACTAGTTTTGTTTTGTCCTCTCCCTCCCTCTTATTGGCTTTTCTTTCTTTCTACTATGTGAAGATTGGCTGTTGGAATTGGAAGCTGGGGTTATAGGCAACATCACAAAGGTCTTTCACATACTCACCATTTATAAACATTTTATTAGATCTTATTTAATTAGTATTAATTAAAACAAAAGTGGTCCTTTTAAAATTAAAATTGAGTTTGTATTTAACAGGCCTATATTCATAAATATGAATTGAATTGATCAAATGTGGAAAGGAAATGACATAAACAACACACATTATTCAGTATCTTAGTGAGCCCTTTTTCCTTTTATGTGCCCATCATGTGTCACAATTAAAGAATCACTCAACGGACTCATTTTCTAGTTAGTTAATTAATTGCAGATCAGGCAAAATGTGCCCCTTGTTTTTTACTAGTCACTCATCTCACATGTACTCCGAATAAAAACATTAACACCATCTTTTTTTATAAAAAAAAATTGTGTGTGGGAGAGAGGGGAATTAAGAGATTCTAATACAATACAATGCATGCAAAAAGATTAAAAAAAAGGGGTTTGGCAGAACAAGTTGAATGGAGAGTGTAAAAATAATTTGGGACACAGTGCAGTTGACTGGGATTTTATGAATCCACATGCGATCATCACATTCACTTACTCTTTTTCAAGAATTTACTCTACCAGCTGCCAGAATTCACAGAAGCATGTGGGCACGTGTGCATAATATTCATATGCGCCCTTCCACATATTCAACACACATGTCTGCACGTGCACACGCACTTCTATCTATTTTCAACTAAATATTGTACGGTGATTATTACGGGTTATTTTCAATATTTAATTTAACCCAATTTCATCTATCATTCTTATCTTAAAAGGTGTTATGCACGTGTTTATGTTCAAATATGACTACTCCTTAAACAAAATGAGAAAATAAAAACACAGCTCTACTTGTACACCCATACATAAAAGCCAAATAAATGCATCCACATTTTTAGGAGATAAACGGAAAGAAAGGATTTTCATGTCATTTAATTTCTGCATAAGCAGGGATTTCCCCGATTTACCAATTTACTTTATTATTCAATGATACATACATAACACTTTATTTTCATATTTCATATTTTTTACAATCAATTTAAAATTTGAATTCAATTAGAGTCTTAAACGTTCATGTTATAATTGATTGTGCATCAAACATATGACAAATTAAAATAATAGGTTTAATTGTAATTTTTAATTTTTATATTTGTATCAATTTACAAAATCAATTCTTCTATTTAAAATTCTTATAATTTTTTTCTCTTATTTTGATTTTTTAAACTAAAAAATAATGATATGTCATGTTTTAAATAACGTACGTAACATTTGATAAAATTATGTAAAATAATTAACACTCAGTAAATTGCAATACAACTTTTTAAAAATTTAACTTTCAACTTCAAATAGTTTTTAATTTTTATAATTTTATTAATGACAAACGAATAATTAATGCATCTAGATATTTCTATATCATTACATCATATGTCGCATCATTTTAAAAATATCAAATCATCATTTTTTAATTCAAAAATGCGATGGAGATGCCAAATTTGATTACTTTTAAAATAAAATAATCAATTTCGTGAATTTGTGAAAACATAAAAACAACAACTGCAATTAAATCAAAATAATATTATCACAATTATTATCATGTGCGAATTAAACACGTGATAAAATAATATTTATTTTATCATTATACTATTCTTCGTATTCGTATTGTGTCTTTATCATATCGTGCAAATTAACACAAGCACAGGACTCAATTTGAGAGTTTGGAGGAAAGTAAAAGGAAGGGTTTTGGGAAAGGGGAAGAGAGGGGAAATTTGAGACATCCTCCATTTATACTTTTATATCTCTACATTTGACACAAACTATCTATTTTATCTTCTTATTTTAAATAAATAAATACATATTTTTTTTTCTATCATACTAATTTAACTCGAGTTACCGCAAACTTTTTTTAAGTGTTTTAAAAAATTTAAAAATTTTTGAAACACAAATGTTTCTTGAAAATTCAAATTATAGATTTATAATTTTTTTTTATAAGTTTTCTAGACGAAAAAGTTTTTTTCAAAATACAAATTTGTACACAAAAAATATAATGTTTGAAACTGTTTTTGAAAAAAAAGTAAAATTGATTTTTTATTAAAAATACAAGGTAAAGTTTTATATTGTCACGAGTGCAAATATACAAGTTTGGATCCCCTCAATACTTGATAATCCATTTATGGGAGAGAATAGATAAATGATTTAGAAATTAAAATATACAGATTTCTTTGTTATAATATTTTTTTAAATGATTTCTATTATAACATTTTTAAAAACGAATTTTAAAAATAAAGCTTCAAATAAAAAATTGATTTAGTTTATCTTAAAATATTATTTTAAGTATTTTATCTATTTACTATAATATTTTTTGGATCATAAAATTTCAAAAAAATAAGTAAAATAAAAAGATCTTCATAAAAATCATTTTTGAAAGATATATTTAAACAAAAATGTAATTTTTATTGTGTTAAAATCTCTAATAGTAAATATCTAAATTATTAAATATCAACATTATTTTTTTAATCGATAACAAATAAATTTAAAATAACTTTTACTATTTTTAAATAAATTCTGATAAATTATTATTTTTTTAAATCTTAAAACAAACTGACTTAATAAATATCCTATTATACATTTTCTCTCTTTCTTTTTCATAAGGGATCCAATGTCAAATATGTGGTTTCTAAACCTTCCAGTCCATGCCTATTTTGGCAAAATCAACATCAATTAGCTGGACACCATTGGCCCATAGCTATACAGTCCAACTTGTTTACCAGTCCATTTCTTAATCGTCAATTTACTACTGGATCACCATTAAAAGGTGTTTGCAACGAGGTTTTTGATTGATTTTTTCAACTGCATCTGAAGTTTTGTAACCAAACCCATTAAAAAAAAATCATCTTTGTTACGAATATATTTGGTGGATATCCCTTTTTGGTTTTTATAGTTCTCTAAGTTCTAACACTTATAGTAATTATTAGTGTTTATCAAGATGATTATTCACTTATTTATGTGTTATATAAAAAAATCATTTTTGTATTTTATAGACACACTTGAGAATATAATAATATAAAACTCTCGTTTATCACTTTTGTTCTTTTTCTTTCAATTTATTTTTATCACATTATTAGCATGAAGCTCAATTGACCTAAGGTGATATTGGTTCCTCATGATAAACTTGTTTTGTTTGTTCTTAGTATATTTTTTCAATTTTTTTACCTTGTTATTATGCCGTGTACCTTACTTTGATTTACTAAATCAATTTCTGCAATAGTTGCATTTTTATTAAGTATTTGGATTCTAGCTGTTGCTTTTCCTTTTTACTTTGTGTGTGAATACATGGAAAATATATTGGCGCTGCTTAAATTTTAGAGTAATTTTTGTAGTGTTTTTGCAAAGTCATTTTTAAGTAAATTTTTGAACAATTTGCATAAAAGATTGATTTTATCTGTCTTAGAGATGATTATCTGATTGAGAGGAAAAAATAAATTATATAGTTATCACAAAAAAATATTATACTTTTTTGTCTTTCCTATAATATTTTGTCATTGAGCTTTTTACTAGTAAAATTTCAACGAACATATACTCCATGAACATCTAAGAGTGAACATTATGAAAATTTCATATCCTCCCAACTTCCATTAGTAAGTGGGTCTAATAATTGTTAATAGTTTTTAAAATGATAATTTAATTATCTATAATCCTATAGATAAGACACACTTTATATTATAAAGACAGACTTGATAATACAATACTACAAAATTCTCAACTATTATTCTTGCTCTTCCACTTTGTAATTTATGTATATTACAAAGGATAGCAAATTTTAGTATAATTCTTAGCATCAAAGTTGTTAAATCTAATTTATTTAGCAGTATGACTTTTATGTGGTAATATACATAAACAAGCATGTAAATGTTCACTTTACAGACCCCGGTCATCGGGGTGGGGGCTTCAAATTGTACGCGTATTGGACACATCACGGCGTCCCACTCCAGCCCGTTGATTTGTAAAATAATAACAATTTAATGGTTAGGAATGACGTGTGATGATGAGGATTCAGTTGTTATTCATTATCACACCGTTGATTTATTCGACCTTTCAACAAATCAAATATATGAATCAATTGCTATTATTATAATTATAATTATTTGCTTAACAACAACAGCACCACACCACACCACAATGAGTTATTACAACCAGCAACAACCGCCCGTCGGAGTTCCTCCGCCTCAAGGTTTATCATGCCTTCAATCTCTCTGCGATTCATTTTGTTTTAATTCCGAATCTGATTCTTTAATGTGTGTCTATAGGTTATCCGCCGGAGGGATACGGGAAGGAGGGATATCCGCCGCCGGGTTATCCACCACAACAAGGCTATCCTCCACAGGGATACCCTCCACCGGGCTATCCACCACAACATGGCTATCCTCCCCCTCCATATCCAGCGCAGGGTTATCCTCCGCCATATGCTCCTCAATACGCTCAACCCCCTCCTCATCAACATAATTCTGGGGGCTCTGGTTGCTTAGAAGGCTGGTGCGTGTTCCCCTTCTCTCTCTCTCTCTCATGCATGCATTCCTTTTATTTGAATTCGTGAGTCTGGTTTTGGCGACTCAGATCCGGTCGATTTACGGGTTTATTCAGTCGCTGTTGTAGGCGCACCGTAAGGCGTTATCGGCTACAGTGCGCATTATGCGTTGGTGGTGCAGATTTATCCCATGCTTATAATTAACTAACTCATTATTATTTTTTGATTGATGTTATGTTTCAAATGCCAATACATTATGTAAGCTTTCCCATTTTTTTTATTGAATTATATATTCTAAAGTAACCTGATATAATCAATCCCATAGAGGTTTGATTCGAAACCCTTGATGCTGTAGAGTGTAGTCTAATGGTAATATTAACTACGATCATTACAATTCCAATCCAACCCCCACACAAACTGCTCATCAGGGTCACGTTTACCAGGAGTGTCAATGTGAGGCTTTTGTACTTCCAAACCCAAAGCAAAATTCCCTTTAGTAGAAGCTTTTTATCTTTTCCATGTGGGACTTAAGTGAGTTTCAAACTGTTCGAGTCAAACCTCTATGAGGCTTCCGTGGTTGTGTGGATCTTCCTTTGCCTATTTCAATAAGAACTAGGAAGGTTAAGCTCAAAGGAATAATAAACTCACATCCAATTTTACCAACACTAAACACTTTCATGAGATGGAAGTAATATGCACGAAGACTATGATCAAACCAGATATTGCTATGTCTGGAAAAGATAAAAGCTCATTCACTGATTCAAGTTATGATAAAGAGATGAAGAAATAACAGTGCAGTGCTAGCTAGTGTTCACTCCAAAGATTTGTCATGACCGTGTAAAGCTTAAATTGCAACTGGAATCTCAGAAAAGAGAGATTCATAAAACATAAAATTGAATTGGAAAATCATTAATGAAAGCGAAAGAAAAAAGTTGGCACAAGAGATTGAGGATGCCCTATGTTATACACAATTGTCAAATCTTATCTCTTTTACATTTTTTTTTTTGCTGTGTGGAATCATGGCGAGTTTGATGAAATCATGGTGTCATTGTGATTTTTTTGAAACTTTGAAGTGTTGTTTTTACCAAAATCACGATTCTGCCAACCTAATTGGTGATCCAAACATGCACATTTAGAGTGGAGTGGGTAGGAAGGGTGGTTTTTTGTTTTGGTGGTTTCATGATTTCAGTTCACCACTTTTTAATTATTTTTTGTTTATATACTCAACCTTTACAATAGCTCATTCACTCATGAAAAAGATATTGCATGTTTCCTGCTTTATATGATGTTTTTTTCATTGCTGAGACTAATTTGTTTGCGTTTGTTAATTGATGCAGTTTGGCTGCTCTATGCTGCTGCTGCCTATTGGATGCCTGCTTCTAAGAAGAATTTACTCTGCACAAATTGGATTGAAGTGTGTTTTAGCATTGAGCTCAATGATAATTGTTTCTAGTTTCTTCTTTTCATTGTGTTGCCCCTTGTTGACTGTTTCTTTTTATAAGTAAATAAATAATATGAACTATTGCTTCTCAAGGACAACTCTGCTAAACTCACAGGCTTTGTATTGTTAACAAGTTAAATTCTTTGTTCTTTAATTTTCTGCTCTCTAGTCTACCACACTCCTCTGTTCTTTAATTCCTTGCCACGACACGTCTTTGTTGCGAGCCTAGTCTTTTGTAGTTAAAAAATTGCACCGGGTCTGTCTAATGTCTTCGCATGGTAGAAGCTTGTGCTTGCTTCTTGCAACCCAGACTAATGCTGCATCCTTTAAAAGACTTAAAGCAAATAATGGTGATTGTTACTCTTCGTACAATTCGTTGGCCGTTGGTATTAATTTTTTTTAAAAAAAATTAAATTTGATAATTACTAACATTACACACTGCAATCCAGCCAAAAAACCCATTACACACTGGCACACTGCAATCCACACACAAACAATCAATACACACGATTCTTTCTTTTAGCAAGAAAGAATTCCTAGATGGATGATGGAAAAACAGAATTAAACAAATAAAGATTCCATCAAATAAAGGATTTCTTATTGGTATATTGAGATTGAAAGAGAAGATACAGACAATTAACAACGAATAAGAATAAGATAACCTTGCACTCAAGCTACCTCCAATGGGCACTCTCCCCTCATTAGAGAATTCTCTAGTTTACTACTTTGATAACATGAATTCCTACCTTTTATTTATTTATTTATCAAGTTAGCATATTTAAATATAGTTTTATTAATAATTTTTAAATTACAAAATAGTATTAAATTTATAAAAAAAAATGATATTTTTTCCTCAAAAAAGACAGATTTTGTTGGAATAGGGCTAACCAAAGGCTCGAGGAGTCAGATGAAATTAACAACAATAATAAAAGATAGAGTATATTATTTTTGAAAATGAACGGAAATTAGAATATAATGAGATCTTATTATCCACAAAGCAATCCTCTTTGCTTCTCTAAATAATTTTAAATGGGCCTGGACAATTAGCTCTATAACTACAAGTAAATACAAGATACTAATTCAAATTGAAAATTAGGCTGGATCACTGCCTCATCGAGCATCCGGTCAACCCAAACTAAAATATACATCTGAGTTGACTAATTTAAAAATTGTTAAATTCCAAAATTGGAAGTTTATAAGAATACGAAAGAGAGAAAAAATTCTGTTATTTTTGGGATAATTTATTTACGATCTAGCTCGGAGTAAACTATGGGTTAATGGCATGAGCCCATTGAATCTGGCCCATTTCGACAACTGTAGTGACATTTAGACACCTTGGAATGGATGACTTTCCAACCGGATCTTCTATTGGAAAAATGCAAAAAACTAAATAAAAAAGTTGCGCGAAAATTTGCAATCAGGTCGTGAAAAGTTGCGCTTGTTTTTTTTTTGTTTTTTTTGTTTTTTTTTTTTTTTACTTTAGTACGATTTGCTACGAAAACCCTCCCTTTGTGGAATAAGTTGATAGAATAGAAAGCACAGCGCTTGTGCTTCGACGACAGAGAGAGAGAGAGAGATACGGTATTTTATCATCGCTTCTTTCGATTGTTTGTTTTGGGAGGTTTTTTCCTTCCAATTCCACCAAACCTTAAGGCGGGGTCATCTCCATCCTTGAGTTTTGTTAATTATTCAGCTTTCAATCCCTTTTAACAATTTTTTGTTTCATTTTTATTTTTTATTTCCAGAATGGCCGAGAATACGAATGACGAATCATCGTTGGCTCGTATCCGACAACTTGAACATGGTATCTACATTTCTTTTTAACTTTACTTGTTAAATCAACTCTCTTACTATGCATGCTACTATGTATCTTAAGCTTAGCGAGAACACTAGACCAGTGGTGAATTGATTAACAATTGTATTATGTTCATTTACAAATTTGAGTTGAGTTGCAAGTTGAAATTTTATAATATAGTACTTGTTTATTGAGATTAAGAGTGTCAATCAATCACAGGATGGGTTTATTTTCATAGCAATTTCCTCACTTTGTTCTATTTCAAATGAGGGAAATCCGCTTTCCTTTGGCTGTTTTGTTCTCTACCCTGTTGTTGGTTTCATATCAAGCACATTGTATATGATAGTAAAAAAATTCATTTTACAGATGGGACTATAATATGTGCTTCTAGTTCCTGGTCACATGCCTGGGTTTATATTGTAATAATATTTTATTTGGCTTCAAAGTCATTTATTATTATTAATATTAAACTTTTGGGAGTTTATGATTTGTAGAGCGCGATGAATTACGCAAAGATATTGAACAACTATGCATGCAGCAAGCTGGGCCTGGCTATCTTGCTGTGGCTACCCGAATGCATTTTCAAAGGTATCTATCTATTTATTCTCCTTTGGCTATCAGGCAATCTAGGTACAAAAAGTATTTATTTTATCAAGCACAACAAAATGATGTATTGATTGTGCTGTAATTCATCCCCAATTAGGACAGCTGGATTGGAGCAAGAGATTGAGAGCCTGAAAAAGAAGTTGGATGCGTGCACAAGAGATAGTCTTAATCTACAAGAGGAGCTTTCTGAGGCTTATAGAATTAAAGTGAGTAATTAAGCTTTTTGTTTCTGTTGTTTTCACAATTCTTTCTTTTTTATTTATTTTCTTACTGAACTGTATTCAGAGTCAACTGGCAGATCTACACAGCGCCGAAGTTTCAAAGGTATGCCCTACCCTTCCTTTTGCTCTGCACTACTGTACTCCAATTTGCTATATTTTCTAGTATGGAGATTGCATTGCGAATCTGTTATCCAGCTTTAGAAACTTGTGGAAAGTTGTTGGTACAAAATTACAAGGACGTATTATTTTTAATTTTTATTTATCTGAAATAAATCATACGTGGGTCTAGCTTGAAAATTTTGCAATGGTTATGGCAAGAATTCTTAAATCCAATTTATAAATTGATATTGTGCAAGTGCTAGAGTTTGTTAAAAGAATTAATTATGTTTTGTGCCGTTACTTGTGAGGTTTATGGTCATGGTATGCGCTTTGACATTGTTGTACATGATTAAATCACTTACTTTAAATTCATATGTCAAGAATATGGAAGCCGAGAAGCAGGTTAAATTCTTCCAGGGCTGTGTAGCTGCTGCATTTGCTGAAAGGGATCATGCAATAATTGAGGTGATGATACTTGCTGCTTTTCATTTTAAAAAAATTGTCCTTACTATGCTATGTACTTGTTAGTTTTATGGTAGTTGATAATCTGAAGTTTAAACTCTAAATGTTTTTCATGAACTAACAGGCTGAAAAGGCGAAGGAAAAGGAGGAGGTAATGTCACAACAAATAGATGGCTTCAACAAAAGGTATTCTCAATCTTTCCATCATATTAGTGCATATTTATCAACTGAATACTGAAGAAATCTGAACGATAACAATAGATGACTTAGGAGGTACCAGAATATTGTTTTTATGTCATCTAATTAGACGATGATGTCATCTTCTTTATATGAAGGACCATGCAAACTCTCTATTAGAGAATTTAATACTTTTTTGCATGTTGTTAACTTACTTAACATGGTTGCAATTTATGTGCATATTTTAGTAATGCTTATACCATAGTTGCATTTTTTTTTTCGTTACATGTGGGCCATGTTTTACCTAGAAACGTTTTTTTTATTTCACTTGCAATTTATCTGGAACACAGGGTTGAGGAACTCACATCAGATTGTCTTAAACTAAAGGAATTTAATGATAATCTGAAGATTGATCAAGCAATGTATATAGAGCAAAATGAAAAATTCAAGAAGGTCGTATTCTCACATTCTCTTTTTGTCTCATACTATCTTTATCTCTTTATCCCTTTTAATTTCCATTTCCATTGTTGTACAATTCAGAGTTTATCCTACAGTTTCTTAGGATACATAAATGTAATAATTCAAAAGCCGAGTTGTTCTACACATTATATTTGTTATGACTATTGATGGATTTGAGTATACATAACTTATTTTTAATGCCAATAATATAACTTTTTAGATCTGTTATAACTTTATTTGTATAAACTAAAAACCATGCCATGTTTTGGAGGGTGCATTTGATGGCATACTTGTGCTACTCTTAGAAGATGTATTTTTTTTCTTTTTCTTCATATAAGTATTACTTCATATATATATATTTGTTGCTTGTGACTGTGTTTGCAAAATGAAGTTTCTAAAGTAAAAGCTTAACAACTAGAAACTTGATTTTGCAAAAAATAAAATAAAAATAGTTTAGTTGTTTTGAACTAGAATCAAGTTTACTCCTAAACACGTGTTTGGTGCTACAAAACCCTCTGGCAGGGTTCAGCAATGAATTCGACCAATTGTAGGTCTATTATAGGCAGCCTTACCTTGGATTTGCAAAATATTTTCAATAGGCTGATTCTACGACTTGAACGACCTATGAATCGTCAACAACAACAACTCTAATCGTTGCTTCAAGGCTCCATTTGGCATGTAAAAGTGTAAAAAATGTAATGTGGATTAGCTATTAGTTAGTTTTATAATTTATTTAGGGTTTTCAACGTGGGATTATTTTATTGTACTTTGGTATTTAGGGATTTTATTGGAGAGCTTTTGCATAATGGTTGGATACTTGGAGTTCTTGTCATGTCATTGGAGGTCAATTATTCAAGATGTGGAGTCAGCCTCTTGCAATGCAAGGTAAGGCTGCCTAAATAGATACACAATGGGCTTGATCCTTCCCTGGATTATGAAAATGGCAGGAGCTCCTTTGCATCAGGTTGCCTTTTTTTAGTATCAAGGGATTTTATTCTAATTTCAATTTTTCTTTGTCAAGATTTGAATAGTAATAATTATTAAGTTTGGTAGGATAAATAATGTAGGATAATTGGAGCTAGTAGGAGTTAGTTGTTATGAGTTTGTTTGGTGATTGTTAAGAGTTGTTATTTTGGTTATTCTTAGAAAGCCTTGTCTTTAAAGAGCCCTCTAGAGGGGAGAAATAGCTTTGAAGAATTAAGATGTAAACTAGAGTGTGCTCTAGTGAGAAAGGAGAGTGCTCCTTTGGGGTAGCTTTGAGAGCAAGGTTATCATCTTCATTGTTAATCTCTTGTATCTTCGTCTTTCAACCTCACTACATGAATAAGAAATCATCCTTTGTTAACAATCTTTATCTTTATTCCTTTGAATATGTTTTTACACCGTTATTCTGGGAATTCTTTTGTGCTTAAAGAAATGTTCCTAGCAAGATTGCTTGGTGTCATTGTGTTATTAATAATACTTTCAGCGTAAACGCTTAGTGGCTTTTGACGATTAGTTGATGAAATTGTGTCCGAATTTGAGTGAGAGGCATACTTCACACCTAAAGGTGTATCATAGAATATCAGTTTAGGCTCTTAGAATTTGGATTTTTAGATCTGACCCATCCTTGAAAACTAGTTAAAGGGATAACGATTTCCTAAGTCTTATAAGGATGGAATTTTGCTATATCTTGTCAATGTGCATGTGGGATCTAAATACGCCTCGCCCAAGACCTGACATCGAAAGTGTGGACAAATACAAGGAACTCAATAGTCAATAAATTTTTTTACTTGATGGCATCTGATACCATCTTAGAATTAGGACTAGACCCAACTCAACCTTAAAAGCTAGCTCTAGGAGTAAGGATTGCCCAAGCCTTATTAGGACTAATTTGACCATATCTCTAATCAGTGTACTTTGGGTTTATCAAGGAAGTAAATGCCAAGCTGAACACTCTGGGGTTACTTGTCCTCATGCTGTTTTTGCATAGAGTTGAAAATTTCATACACTTTCATACTCTTTTTTACTTAAAAAGCTTGTTAAGCTGAAGTTTCCAAATATCAGTTACTTCACTTCAAATTCACTATTAGCCAAAATAATGTTTGCAAAATCAGGATAATTTAAAATTTACAAATGCTCACAGACACACTTTACATGCTAAAAGTGTTTGAATTCAAGTTTGTTTATGATATTTGTTCTCATTGTTTGATAGTGTGTAATTGGCTCTGATTTTATTTTGGTCTTTCTCTTTATACTAGAAAGAGAGTTTATACTTCGTATTCTGAATTTACAGGTAATTAACAAGTTCTTTCAGATCAGGCAATATTCTCCAAAAGAATTTGAAGATACAAGTTGGGATGTTAAATGTACATGTCTTTTGGATGACTCTGAGGAGTTATGGTGTTTCAATGACGCTTCCACCTCTAAATACATTGTAAGATTTCAGAATCTTGACATTTTGTTTCTGTGATCATTAGAAAAGGTGTTCCTTATGCTGGTTACTCAGTTTGGTTCCCAGTAAAATGCAAGCAAAAACTCTTGACAACCATGTTTGATTTGGCTGATCACTGTCATACATACTTGGGAAATTATTATGTTGAGATTCTTTGTTCTGTAGTATGTACGTATTTTGAATAACAATTTCTCAGACAGAGTGCATTAGAAGAGCAGCTGGACAAAGTAAGCAATTCTGTGGACTATCTTCAAAGTAAACTTAGGGTGGTATGTTGTAGGCTTGTAGTTTACCTCTGTTGACTCAATCCCATTGCTGCCTTGTTAACCTTATTTTTCAATCATTAGTTATTCTTTTTCTGTTTTGGATGCTTTAGGGCTTGGATATTGAAAATCATCTGAAGAAGAGAGTCAACTTACTGGAACAGAAACAAGTGAGTGTTCCTATGAAATTTTAAAGAAAATGTCATTTTAATCCATTTGCAAATTCTGAATTCTTATGACTCATTTGCAGATTAAAATGAACAAAGTGATTGAGAATGGCGTAGCAGACTTAAAACATCATCATTCTGAGTATAGGGATCATATTATGAATTTACTAAGTGATGGAGAATCCACCATTAAATCCATAATGAATGTGATTGATGAAAGAGTCAAGATGTTCAATCAGAATATTGAGCCAAATTTGGTCCCTCAAAGAGACACAGAACTAGAAGAGAATGAATGTAGGGATGCACATATATGCCCACAAGATAAAACTGTTTCAAAGTCCAAGGTTTGAAACTGCTCACTTATACTGCATTCCTTTCTCAAAGGAACATCTCATGTTGTTAATAGTAAATATGGCTCTTATAGTGATTGGTGGCTTATGGAGCTATAATTAATAGTGCAGTGCAGTAGAAGAATATAATTTATTTTAATATTATTCAAAATTATAATAATATGCTTATCTTGAAGATTTGCACAATTAGAGAATTGTAAGTACTATGTTATGAATAAATACAGAGAAACTAAAAAGAAGAAAAGTATAAGAAAAAGGAATAAAGAACATCACAAGAAAATGTGTTTCTCTTGGGCCATCCCAATCATTTTCAGACTGAAATTGAGGTTGGTACTTAGACCTGGGGCCAGGCCAATCACCTATCTTAAAGTGAAATTTGTCCAGCTTGATTACTTTCATACCTACCTGTTGACTTCCAGGCTGAAATTAGGCCAGCCTGATGATGAAGAATGCAATGAGTTTTCCCTAAATCTGATAAAAAAAAATCGGTTGTATTTACACTATTGATCAACACATCTAAGAAGTTTAAGAGGTCTTTTCTTTTAGTTAAATTAATCCTGTTGGCATAACAATAGCATTGCTCTTAATAGAACGTGTTGTGATAACTTTAGGCTGCAATTAAATGTCCTAACTTGGTTGAGATTACAGTCGGCATTATTTCACTGTTATTTGTTGACTAGATGCAATGCTTGGAAATCGTTAAGTTTTTCCATTACTCCTTACAGAGTACTGGTCTTGGCTCGCTGGCAGTAAAACCTGATGGAAAAGGTGATTCATCTGATGCTTTCGCTATGGCGTTGCAAGAAAAGGTACTTACATCATCAGTCACATTATTTTAATGTGTCCATGTTTTTAGTTTTCTCTTTTCCTCTTAATTTACACCATCTGATTCTTGCAATCTAGCTTTCTGATGCCTACTGTGCTGTATGCTTCAGGTTGATGCATTATTGCTGTTATCACAACAAGAAGAAAGACATTTATTGGAGAGAAATGTGAATTCAGCCCTTCAAATAAAGATTGAAGAACTTCAGAGGAACTTGTTACAAGTAATTGTCTGTTGTATCTTTGGTTCAGACACTTGGAACATTGAGATGCTATTAGTTCGGTGATGGTTAGAATTTAGGAAATTGCTTTTGGTTCTGTTACATATACTATATTGATCGGAGACGAAAGTTAGTTGTATGTTTGCATTATATAGGTTTTTGGTAATTATACTCTTTTCAGTATGCAATTTTTTCTATTCATGTCCTTCAAAATATAAAGCTATGCTAAGAGTCCTATTCAAAATATCAAGGCAGTATGTACATGCCTCTGATTCGTGGATTAGGACAACCATATTTAAAACCAAATGTGCAAGGATTTTTATATTATCCAATGCTCGAAATGGTTTTTTAATTTGCAAGTTGTTGTGTTTTACTTCAGGTTACCAATGAAAAGGTGAGAGCTCTAATGGAACTGGCGCAATTAAAGCAGGAACATCAATTACTTCTGGAGTATGATTACTTTTCTAAAGATTGTTACAAATTCAACATTTTGGCATTACTGTATATTTTTACTAGGTTCTGTTACTTGATATCTAATTTATCCTAAGCATCGATGTCTATTCTTATCAATAAAATATATCCATAGAAAAATGTAATATCTTTATACTAATGTTCTTTGTGTAATTTTAAAAGATAAAGTTACTTACAGGTAATGACCTAGCTAGTGGTATTATTATCACATCAATTATTCATACTGCAAATATTTGACAGTTTTACGTTGGCAGTTTATGCCTAACTCTTTTCTCCAGCCTTGGCACTGACTAGTGACTACATAATCCAAAAACGATGAACTGGGCTATACAGTTTGGGAAATAATGTTCTAGTTTCTGTTAGAAAATAACACATAAGTACCTGTAGGATACTGAAAGTGCCAAGCTCAGTTATTTATTTATTTATCTATTTATTTATTTATGTATATATTCTTAATTATGTCTAATTGGCCTTTGATTGTCTTGCCAACACCGCCACTTTCCCCTCCAGGCACTCTATCCTTATTTATTTTATAATCTTCACAAGGTTTGATGAAATCCGATCTGAAAGTAGTATTTCTGGTATTGCTGGTCAGACAAAGTAATTTAATACATTTATGCAGCAAGTGAAAATACACTTTTCTCTTCCTGTATTCTTATTTTTGGATACTTGATTGTCGATCAATAGTTAGTTTCATTTCATTTTTCTGTTTCCTTGTGCTTTTTTTCTCTTGCTGGCCTCAAATGTTTATCTTTCTTTGCTTACAAAAGCCATTTTATATAGTAAAATATTTCATTTTAATACATGTGCAGAAAATTAGATCATGGGACTAAACAAGGAGTTGACACTGGAGAAAGAAACCTTGTTATTCGTGAAAGAGATGGAACTCTAAAAAACTTGCTGAAGAAATCATATTTGAGACGGTGGATTAGCCCAGTTGATGTTGGTGGAAAAGAAGTTGACAGTAGTCCAGATAATGAAGGGAAGTCCTTCATCCAGAGATCCAGCAGTGTGGATTTTGCAAGGCATGTGTTAATTTTAGGAGTCCGTTGTTCTGATTTTATTATTTCAATGGATGACTTTGACTGGATAGTTTAAGCTATGTCAGATCTATTTGACCTGTTTGAGGATGCCCGTATGGCAAACAATGTTTCTCTTCAGCCTTCTGTTTACTTATACAGTTTGCTTATCATTTACCAGAATGAAGATTGAAAATGCAACTCTTAAAGAAAGCATGGATAGCATGGAGCTTTTAACATCGTCAATTCATAGGCTTCGCCTCTCTCTTTGGAAGGTATCATATTATTTTGTTCCAAAGCTATGAAGTTTTGGTGTTTGAAAGAATTAGGGGAGGAGGGGAGACCTCCTCATGGTGGGTTTGCATGTTTTAGCTTCTAGCGTGGAAATAACTCAGTCTTATCATGTTTTCGATTTTGAAACTAGAAAGCTTAAATTTGTTTATACGGGTTGCCTGCTTGATATGGTTTTTAGGTGAAGGAGTCTGTGACTTCTGAAGGTACAGTTTCTGGTGTTTCAGAAGTCCTTAATGGTGTTATCAAGGAGGCAAAACTTTTAAGGACTGCTCTTGGCAGCTCCTTACCAATTAGTTGGTCAGTTGAGACAGAAGTGGGTTACTTTGAAGATGGTGAGGGTAGAGACACAGTCCATAAAGAATGCAGTGCTGAAAAGATAGACACTGTTTCTGCTGCAGGACTCGAAATGGTGGAGCTTTTGATTTTTGCCGCACAGATGTTGGGGGACATGTTAACTGCTATGATTCCTGATATAGAAGTTATATGAAGAGCTGTTCCTTGTATGATATTGTGGTTACTGGTGTGGTTCCCTTTAATGGCTTGTTTGATGCCTTGTATTTACGGATGTTCTTTTAAGGCCTGCTACCCCCCACCAATCACGCAGGGTGATTATGTAAAAAATTCAGAGAGAGGGAGATATAGCTTTAACGAGTTTGTCCAGGGAAGAAAACTGAAAATGTGCCATACAATCATATTCATATATGTGCATGATATTGTAAATTTATAAGTCCCCTCATCGCATAAGTTAAAAATACCTTTGACAGGCAAGTGAAATTTGTCAAAAAAATTACTATACAAAAACGCAACACAACTGTCACATTCTTGGAGGCTAATATTATTGAGATTTAACCGTGTATATCCAAGTCTTCAAACTTCCGAGATTAGTGAGCACTGAGAGGTAATCGTGACACATTCGTGAGGTTCTTTATTGTGAGAAATATCGTTGTTCATACCATAATTCATAATTAATTTGAGACATGTCTCATTGAAATTTGCTCCTCTTAAAGTGAGAAATAGAATTTGCTCCTCTAATTTGAGACACTCTTGATTGGTTATCTAAGTATACTTAATATCGATCATTAATTTATACATTTAATAGATATTATTCAGTTTATTTTCTAAATTGAATCACTAAGTTTAAAGACTCGGTTTAGAGGAGTCTAATGTGGGAAGCAAAAGCTTTAAATTTCTGTTAGTAAAATTTTGAAGATGTTTTCCAGGTACAGTTCCAAAAAATATTATTAGTAAAATTTGGAAGATATTTTGGAGGTAACAACAGTTTTATTTGGGGACTTAAATAAAATTTGACTTGAGAAAAGTGAAATCAATTATGTATTGAACCCTTGACCATTTCCCAAATACACTGTGTCATCGGTAATCTTGATTAACTGCAGGGTTTAAAATTGAGTTCGATAATTTTTGTATTTATATAACAAAAACTAAATCAATTTTTTATTTGACTATGAGATTGAGATTGAAAGGTCATCGATATTACACCTCCAAGTACCTTTTTTTGTGTTTAAACACTATCGTATTCTTTGTTTTTAAAGTTGAAGAAAAGAAGCAGAAACAACTATTTTTTAAAACAATTTTCAATATGTCAAACATAAAAGAAGATAAAAGATAAAATGCACAACACTAATTGATGGAAATGAATTTTCCTCAACCGTTGAATGCAAGTTGGGGATCGTTAGATTTAGCAAGTCACTAGATCTAAAGATGATCAAGACCTAAAGATGAAAGTTATTACTCCATGCAACAAATTTGAAATGAAAACTATCACAGGGTCACTTTAGTATAATAATTACACTTGAGATAATAAAAGATTGATGGGCAAAATTGAACCCACAATATTCCTCTTTTTACACTCATAATATGTATAGGTTATGGGAATTTAATTATTTTAAAATGAACAATTTAATTTAAAAAATAATATAAACAATTGATGATGTTGATATTATATATATATATATATATATATATAATAATTATAAGTGATTATAATATTAATTATTAATCTATTAATTTTATCAACTTGTCACGTAGAACCAAATTTAAGTTGTGCAGTTAGATTATTTGAAAAAGATATTTACTATTTTATTCTGATAATAATTTTTTGAAGGGGTGAATATAATAAAAAAATATGAAGTTGTATGTTTGCAAACACACGAAACGAAAGTGAAAGTCGTTGGGCTTAATAAGGAGCGAGGAAGAGTCCAGTAAGTTGTGCGTGAAGTGGGAGGGATTGCGCGGCAAGGCAAAGAGGAAAGCATATGGCGATGGAGAGAAGTGATGATGTTACCGTATCTCCTCATCCATGGCAATCTTACAACACTGTTTACACAACCGCCAAAGCAGGTTTCTATCATTAAACCTAACATTTCTTTTTTCTTTTTGTGTAAGAGTTTTGTAGTGGAAGATGGTATCTGAAAGACGAATACCCTACTATAATATTAATTGAATGATATTTGATAGTTTTGTTTATTTGTAATGTATGTATCTTATGATATAATTGATTGATGAAATAATAATGGTTTATTATTATTTAGGAATGGAGGGTGTTGACAAGGAAAAAGTACAAAGGATTGTTTACGAAATGAGCAAAGGATCCAAATATTTTCAGAACGAGGAACGAAAAGAGACTTTTATCAGACACAAAGTTGACAACATGCGACTTCAGTTTGCAAAGCTTACACAAGCTGATTTATTCCATTACCAGAAGGTTGCTGATAGAAGGATTCTTGAGCTGGAAGCTTCGCGTGATCTTTCAAGGATTTGGTTACATGTAGATATGGATGCTTTCTATGCTGCGGTCGAGACTTTAAGTAACCCCACGTTAAAGGGAAGACCAATGGCTGTTGGTAGCATGTCTATGATATCCACTGCCAATTATGAGGTTTATTGTGTCATTATGTTATAAGTTTGAATGAATTGTTCTGGTGAATGATTGAAGAGTTAATCTGCTTAAACTCTATTGTATCGTGGAATTTGTGATCTTCATTTTGTCTTTATATAGGCCAGGAAATTTGGGGTTCGTTCTGCCATGCCTGGGTTCATTGCACGGAAGCTATGTCCAGAGTTAATCTTTGTCCCAACAGATTTTAAGAAGTATACTTATTACAGTGATTTGACCAGAAAAGGTATTCTTTATGTGATTGACTTTTTTTTTTTCAATTGTGCCTTTTGAAGTTAATTGCTGATGATAGATTAAAATGCACATGTTTGTTAGTTTTTCAGAGGTATGATCCCAATTTCATTGCTGGTAGCCTGGATGAAGCATACCTTGATATAACTGAAGTTTGTAGAGAAAGGAATGTCAAAAGTGAAGAAGTAAGTTGGTGTCAGATTCTAATTGCAATTTAAGACCTTCAAATGTATTAAACCTCTCTTGTTTCTAAAATTTGGAATGTGTAGATTGCTCAAGAACTAAGAGACAGTGTTTATGAAGAGACTGGTGGTCTCACGTGTAGTGCTGGAGTGGCACCAAATCGCTTACTTGCTAAGGTTATGTATGATATTTATTTGCAAAATATATTTCCCTTTGCAATGTTATTAGCCCATTTGAAGTGGAAGCTAGTTTTAAAGCATCTTATCAATCTTGTTACATTTAAGTATACTAGCCCCTGTGCGTTACTTGTGCTTGCCGCAGGCTGTTTTTCGTTTTCTTTGTTAAATGAAATGCATTGAGGGAGGAAGGAAATTACACTTGCACATTAATTAGGAAGGCAGAACCTTCATTTTCTTTTTCTTTCTGTTTTCCAAGTTTTCATTGTGTCATGAAGTTGTGCTACCTGTGTATCTCCTCAATTCTCTCTTAAGATACCTTTTATTTAAGTTTTCAGCCAACAGTTGCCTAATTTTGATAACAAATTAAATTTATTAGATAACACTAAAAGGGGTGACTAGTTTATATATCTGCTTTCATTGTTTTGCATTGTCCATGGTTTCTACTTTTAATATCACGAAATAGAGTCTCATCCATTAATAGTACTTCTTTCAAATGCTTCTTAATCTGTAAAAACTTAAAAGTAGTAGTGATGCAGACTGTATTGATTGTTTGATCATCTGGGGGAAACTTCATGCTATGAAATTATATTGTTGACATTTTACTCTCCTATAGGTTTGCTCAGACATAAACAAGCCTAATGGACAGTATGTTTTGCCAAATGACCGCTTGGCTGTTATGACTTTCATATCCTCCCTTCCTATCAGAAAGGTATGTTTAAGTTACCTGGATACTAATTTAATCAGTTATTATAGTATTCTAATTCCAAATTATTGGTTTTGTTCCTAGTTACAACGTTGACTTTCTTATGATTTTATATTTGAAAGAGCCTCCTTTATGATTAAAAATGATTGATAGTGTTGACAGATTGGGGGCATAGGTAAGGTCACTGAACATATTTTGAAGGAAGTTTTTGGAATAAACACGTGTGAGCAGATGCTGGATAAGGGTAGCTACCTGTGTGCTCTTTTTTCTCCATCAACGGCAGGTTAGCTATCTGTTTAACTGTTGCCTTCTATTTTCATTAACATGCAAAACTAGTGTGCACTGCCCTATAGGGTTTCCTGCATTTATATGGCAGCTCGACTAGAGTTCATATGGTTTTTTGAACATTTTTATATCTTTTTAATCTAATGTTTATTTTGAAAATTATATCTGCCACTTTCTAGTTTCTACAACCATTATTTGGCAAGTTTGTAAATTTAGCTTCATCTTAAGGTTTACTAATGATAATTTACGATTTCTAATAATATGTTTCATTCCATTACCATATTAATTATGTAAATCCTTTATTAACATTTAACTTTTTATTAATTTGTTGCAGATTTTTTTTACTCTGTGGGTTTAGGTCTTGGAAAGACGGATTCTCCTCAAGTAAGGTTTCGGAAAAGTATTAGCAATGAGAGGACATTTTCTGCCACTGAGGATG
The DNA here is from genome assembly GCF_000331145.2 of Cicer arietinum. NCBI lineage: Eukaryota > Viridiplantae > Streptophyta > Magnoliopsida > Fabales > Fabaceae > Cicer > Cicer arietinum. Next base: position 298,456 of record NC_021167.2, on the reverse strand, counting down.
AAGTGCTGATGCATAAAAAATTGGGTATATGTCTTGTCAACTACTGTTTATCTTTCACAAAATTTTGATAGATTTCAAAATTTCAATTTTGCCATCATACATCAGTTTGAATTTGGAGAACCTCTTAAGTTGAAACTCAATTGTCTGATATTCAGTCAGTTTGAGTTGCAGTTTGTTACACATGCATGGCTTTAGCTAAAGTGTAGCTAGCTAATAATTATGACATGTTGAGTTTTTGAATTAGAGAAGTGTTTAGTTATATTGAATCATCAACAAATGATCCATGTGAAGCTTATGTTTGCAGCGGAGCTTGCTGAAATGCTGTCTGCAGACATGCAAAAAGAGGGTCTGCATGGGCGAACATTGACTCTTAAACTTAAAACTGCTTCTTTTGAGGTACTCGTGATGTCTTGACTTTTTTGTTCTCTTAATAATCTTCTGATTTTTCTCTGGCTTGGGATCTTACCTCTGTGGATAAAACTTCATTAAAAAACAAGTAATTATGATTTTGTTCAAGTCCCTTTGGAGATACATTATGGTCACTCTGCATTTTATTATCATACTATATTTCTCTTGCAAGGGCTAAGAAATGCACAATCTATAGGTTCGGAATAGAGCTATGACTTTACAAAACTACATCAGCTCGAGTGAGGATATTTTGAAGCATGCATCAAAGTTGCTAAAAGCTGAACTTCCTGTTTCAGTAAGATTAATAGGTATATGTTTCTGTTAACTTGTTTTATTGTTGATGGTTATTAAGTAGGTATATGTTTCTGATAAGAGGGTGCTTACTGTTTATAGATATAGTCTATGAAAAAATTCACATTAGTTCCTTGTCTAAGTCAGTGCATAACAAAGTTTTTTCTTCTGCTCTTAGGTCTTAGAGTATCACAGTTTAATGGAGAAAAGAGTGGTGCTACAGCTGATCCTACACAGAAGACTATTACCAATTTCATCACTTCAGGAGAAGCCAATAGGAATAATAGTTCTTTTTCAGATGTTACAGATCATGAATTTGTCAGTGATACAGAAACTGATCTTTCCATTGATGGCCAACGCACATGTCAGCTTGATTGCAGAGATCCTTTTGATGGTAATCATTCATTAGATGTGAATTACCAAAGCTGCACTCTTTGGAAAAATGATGGTGCGGAGAAGGTATATCTCCCTTTCTTTCCTCTTATTTTCTAAGTAGCTGACATATATTAATATAAATCAATTCAGCAACGGAATAATCTTTTTGGTTGATTGAGGAGCGTGTCCATGTTTTTGCATTACTACTTTTTATGCTCTCTGCTATATTTACCAGGTGCAAACTTCTGACAATGATGCTGAAAGTTATTACCACCATGGATGTACAGAGGTGCTGGGATCAACATCTTTCCAGGGACAGTTTGAGGGCAAGAATGTGAATAGTGGGTCTAATTTTCTGGAGAATGATAGACTTGATTCTTCTTGTCAGGAAGCAGTAATGTTGTGGTTGAATGACTATAAATGTTCACTCTGTGGAATAGAACTTCCTCCAAGTTTTGTTGAGGAAAGATTAGAGCATTCTGATTTTCATTTTGCTGAAAAGCTTCAAAAGGAAGAATCTAGTATTCACCAAGCACCTGTTTTGATATCGAGTCAAAGGTAATATATTTACTTCTTACCATTTGCAGTAATGTTTTTATATGAATGAGAGAGTGCGACTCCACATTTCCAATGTGATTAATTTATGTTCTTTCAGTCGGGATCAGAAGCTCCGAAACAATAGACAAAGCAAATCCAAGAAGCCAAAGTTGTCGCAGAAAGAGGGCAGCTATACACCCATTGATTATTTTTTTGTTAAAGAGTAATAAAAGCTCAAGTTATTGGAATGTTATGTACAGTATAAATTCAATATCTGCCGGTTATTATTGTATGATTTGTATGTTATTTTGATATGTATAATTTATATTTGTAATTATGGTTATAATATGAACCTTCATATGAAGAATAAAATGGTCTCATTCACGTGACATATTGTTCGATGAGTATACTTGTGACGGCTCACAATCTGCTTTACAGTAAACAAACACTATGAATAAAAGATAATAGTTGATAAACAGTCTTCCTAAAATAAAAAATAGGCTTCTTTCGTGTTTTGAAACCCGTTTGCATTTCTTTGAATGTTAATTTTGTAAACATATGATTCATACGAAGAAAATGCTACTTTTTTAGAGAGTTTTATCGTTTGTTTGATATTTTAAATTTTCGCACATCTAATGTTTTCAATAAAAATAATACGAAATTGAAACCTTTTAAATTTTGATTAAAATTATTTAAATAACATTGTTCATTTTAAATATTATTTTGATCAACACCATTTCTCCATACCAAGATCCCTCCTTTTAAAAAATATGATGTAAATATCATTTTAGATGGTTTGGAGTTTGGACAGAAATGTGCAAGCACTATGATCAAGAAAAATAATTATAAACCACTAGGCTATCGATTGATGTATGTATTAAAAGCCAACTAATAACTCATTAATACAACGAATCTAAAATTCAATTCGACCAACTTTCCCAGAGATAGTTTCACATCGAGAAGTATGGTACAATTTTAAACTAAGAAAAAATTGAACATTAGATTTAAATGAATGAGAAAAAGTTAATTATAATTGATGTAAATGTACTTTATATAGTGATTGTAACTAGAATAAAAAAATTTAACATCAACACTTTCTTAATCAACTAATTTTCCATTAACATTAACTAAGTTGTAACTACATTTTTGACAAAGTCGAATAATATTTAATAAATCTCATTGTTTTTTTTATTGGTTTGCAGTTTTTATTTAGAAGAGCTTACACACTTAAGCTAATCCAATAACTAACCAGTCAGACACCGAGTGAACAACCAAATTGAAGGTCCTACTAGCTAACCTAACATAACCTAAAAGGCTGAAACAATTCTTTGTTATTCGCAATGTCTCGTCGTGATTCCGATTCCAACCGACGTCATTCTAGATTCGATCGTGAATCCAGGTTTGTCTCCTCTTTTATTTCCTCAATTATATGAACACACTTTTGTTTTATGTGCTATTTATTTTCTTCTTTTTGCGTGTTAATGTTTTTTTATTTCATGCCTCATTTCAGAAGAGGCTGTGTATTTCAGCATGCATTCTGCTAATGTGCTTATTAATTTGTTTATTATTGGGGTGGGGTTTTATATCTAATCTAATCTAATTAACAATACTTGGTTGGTGCTTGTTGTATCTTATTGTATTGTATTATAGCCCCAAGAGACACAGAAGGGATGGGAAACATGACAGAGATAGAGTGACAACCGGTTCTAATGGCAGCCACCGCCACCAGCCTCATGCCTTTCACAATTCTAACTCCCAAGCTAAGGATGCGGACAACAAACCAAATGATCATTATGAAACACCAAAACCTGAATCTCATCCAACTCAAGTACCAATATCTCTCTTAATTTCACCTCTTGTACATTTCTCATGTTGCGCATAATACTGATGATTGTTTTTGTAACTTTTAATCTTGTGTTTGTTTGTTTGTTAGTTATTTCCCTTTTAACTATTTTGATGCCAATATGTGCTCTGTAAAAGATACTGTCATATCTTCGAAGCAAATTTAATATCACTAGCTTAGCCAGTTGCCACTATGGAACATCTTTTCCTACAATTGATTAACCTGAGTGCACGGTTATAATATTTCCTTAGATTTCATATGGTCAATCGTCTTGTACTTAGTCAACAGACAATGGTTAATATTGGAGGGGACGGGGAGAGAAACATGATAAACCAATGCCTAATTTTAACTTAGTATCTGTTAACTGTCAAGCAGTGTAAGTGATATCATTTGCCAATTATAAGTCTTAATGCAGATATTTTGGCCTTGCTGTATGTTTCTCTTCTACATGGGGTGGGTGGCACTGGCAACTAATTTTTTAAAGATTGCCAGGATTGTTATCTGGGATAAAACAGAAGTGCTGACAAATGAAAATGATCTAAGTTTTCTTTAGGAGTTAAATTTGTATGTATAGCTGGTTCTTGAAGTAGAACATATTAAACCCCTTTTCCATTATATCATGATAATTATTGAAAATTGTTGTTAGTTTTTACAGACACAAAATTGCAAGGAGTTGAAGTATTTATCATCACATGTATTCCCTTAAGAAGAAAATGTTTTGATTCAATTAGGCTATTAGAGATTGAAACATCTTTATATGCTTTATTTTTACTCAGTAAATTCAAACTTTTTTTCTCGGGGTGATTTAATGGGTTTTAGGTCAGCCCCGTGTCTTCAAGTTTCTCTGCATGTATATCACAACATTAGACTTTATTATGATGCTTTGTATATATAACAGCATGAGGAACGAGGTAATGCGGGGCAGGTTGGTCGAAGCTCCGGTCAAACGAAAGCTGGTGGTGAGTTTTCATTTTTTCTTTTCTTCCAGTCTTGCATATGTTTTGTCAGTGCTTGTTTTTACCATTTTGGTTATGACTGGGAATTCTGTGTGCGGATGATTGAAACGATTGCAATATTCCTTGCATTTTATGTACGAACAAAATGCATTGTTAGCTACTACGTGTTTTAGTTATTATGTCATCAAATGTAATTGAGAAACAAAATTAAACAAATAAACATTTAAAGAAGAATTGGAATGTCCTATCTCCCACATCACATGACTCAATTTGTGAGCTACGAGTGTTTTTTGTCTTTGAACCATGTGGAAATATAATATAACATCTTGTTCACAAAAATTTATCCAATTTTTTCATTTTTATTCAAGAACGTGGATGGTGGAAGGACTTAAAAAATCAGCATAATGAAAGGGAAGAGATAAGTCTAGAAAGAGAGCAAAGGGATGGGAAGTCACAAGCTAAAACTGATGATAATACTTCCCAGAGAAGAGGTGGTTTTTCTGAAAGGAAAGTTGATCAACCTCCTACCTCAAGGAAAAGACCTGCATTCCGGGAGAAGAAGATTCCAGTGGATTCAGGAGATGTTAATCTAGCTGCAACAATGACTGTGAAGTCACGCCAGTTTGAGCATCCTCCAGAATGGAAAGAAAGGAACCTGGAAAAAAGTAGCAATCCATACCATTCAGATGACAGAGCACCCTACAAGGATAAAACCGGGAGAGATGGGTTTCCGTCAAGAGAAAGGCGTAGGGGCAATGGTGATATTGGTGGCAGTGGCAATTCCAGGGGAAGAGATAATTTTAATGGAAGACAAGGTTTTCTTCCCAGTAAGACTCAAAGTGAGAAGTGGAAACATGATTTGTATCAAGACGTCAATAAAGATCCGATTCCTCAAAATGAAGATGACCAGATTGCAAAACTGGAAGCCCTTTTGGCTTCATAAAATATTTCTAAGCTCTTAAAGGTTGTTCTGTAAATCATCTGTTTTTTTTTCTTCCTGAAGAAGCATAAATCATCCTTTTTAACTCTGTTACAGGACAATTTCCAGAAATGAGTGGCCTGATTATGTATCTCATTTCCCCGTGTTTACATGCATAGTTTATGTGTATAGGCCAAAGGTGCTGAATCTGTTCATTAGTTTATCAAAGTTTATCATCATCATCAGCATGCTAGAGGCCTTGTTGAATGAAACAACTGTCAGATTCTGCAGAGGCTATCTGGACTCAGCCCCTGCTGACTGTGCCGAACAGGAATTGAAATTAGATTTCCCTTTTGCTTTGAAAGTAGAACTATCCTTTGGCTTCATTGGAGCATAGACCATTATGCAATTTAAATGCTTGTATAACAGTTCTCCTAAACTATCAAATATTTTTGCTATTTTAGCTTAATTGTGACCATTTCTAGAACCTGGTATTTTTTCCGTTAAATTAGTAGATGATGTATATCCTATCCAAATTTTGTTTTTGGTAAATATTGTGTTCTCCAATGAAGTATGTTGTGCTGATTTGAGCATAAATGGGTAGTTCCTCAGCTTTGTACACAAACCGGGTTAGGACCTTCACAGCGAATAGAAATTCAGGGTTTTAGATCAACATTTTCAGGGCTGTTATGTTTTTGACTTATCTATGAATTGTTCTCAACATCATCTAGTAAATTGTAATTAATACATCTGGTTAGGCTTACAGCGATATTAATTGATCGTTAGGAGTCACTGTTGATGGATGTATTCAAGTTTGAAAATTGCTAGAAACAAACTTATAAAAGAAAAAGAAATGCCGTTATAAACCAGTGTTTCATGTTGGATATCAAGTGAAATTGTGAAAAACTAAAACATAAGTGTAATTAAGTGAAGAATTTTGTTTCTTCAACTTCAGCTTGTGTAACAATATCGATACAAAGTAAAACTGAAATTAGTATTCACGTTAGCAGTTATGCAAGGCTAGGACGGCAAAATGGTGAATATTAGGATTGTGTAAGTGACTAGCAGTATGGAAAAATTAAGAGGACCAAAGATCATTCATATCAAGAATTTTCATTGGACACTTGTGCCTCATCAAATCCATCTTGACTTCTACTTCTAATTCCTATTTCAACTTCGAAATAACACAAAAATAAAAGGAAACAATTTCTTTTTTAAATTCAGCCCAAGAACTATACGAATACATTCTATCAAATAACAAGATCTTCTATGTCCGTTAGGGGATTTGCATTTCCAAGAGACTTGTCAGGTAAGCTAACCACCAATTGTCCACACGCACCACTGATGTCTTCACCCATCTGCTTCCGGACTGTAGTTCGAATATTATAGGTACCCCTTAAAATTTTCTGAAACTTCAACACTTTCTGCTCACTAGTAGATTTGAATTGACTCAATGTACCAATAGAGTTGAAAGGTATTAAGTTCACCACCTGCTTAACAATTCAGACGATGTACAAAAGGTTAATTATAGCATTGTGTAACTGGAAACGGCTATCATGTTTTAACACAAATAGAAAGATAGATGTATGAATAAATTTTGTCGCTTAAAATGCAATTCATATATGCTACCAAGTAAAGTTAGAGTGTTTACCACTTCAAATGTCTCCAGCAGTTTTCCTAATAGGTGGGCATGCTGCTCTTCATCATTCACCCCATCAAGCATTATGTATTCAATTAATATTTTCTGCAAACTGTAATTGATGAAGACTCCAAAAATTACCGAAATTGTTAACAATGATAAGGAAAAAAAGTTTCTTAATTATTAGTTTACATATACTCATACATAATCATCACCTTTTCCTTTGATATTCTTGCAGTGAATCCATAAGTTTTTCCAAAGGGAAAGCACGGGCAGCGGGCATTATCTGGCATCGGATGTCTTGGGCTGGTGCATGTAGTGAGACTGCCAAGTTCAAACCAGGCACATCATTATGAAGCTTGTTGATAGCATGAATGATGCCAACCTATTAAAGACACAAATTTACCCTTCATAAGACAGAAACTTTTTCCAAAATAAATGACTTAACAAAACAACAACAAACAATGCAAATATCCATCTTAATAAGCTTATCTAGAAGAGCTGATAGACAATGAAACCAATGTGAAAAGCTAGTTTTTGTCTTCTAGATAAGTTAATTTTTTGTTTGGATGATACTTGCTCATAAGCTCTTCAGGAAGCTTGTACATTAGTTGAGAATAGAGAAGCTGTTTAAATAAGTTTCCACCTACGCTCTCGACTCTTGGGAGCTTTTCTAAAAGTCAAAAGCTAAACACATTATATTACCCAAACACCACTTCAAAATTAAAAATTATCTTATTGTTATATAGAAGCTCTTAGAAGTGCCTTATGACTTGTATCCAAGTGGGCTTAATGTCGCAAACTCTAGGTATAAATATAACTTGCATTAGAGCATCAAGGAATTCTCTGTTTCTACTCAAATAGTAACCTCTATGCTTAATAAGACATGGTTCTATTGAGTATCTCGGAGCATCAGGTTTGGATGGAACTCTAGAACAAAGGAAATATATTGTACTCCATATCTTCCTAGAGTTTTTGACATGATGAAATAGAAGACCCAATTAATGAAATAAAAACAAATAATTGGAAGTTAACATATGTCAGAAAACATGGAAGAAACAATGCAAATCCATAGGGCATATTTTACCGTTGAGACGGTAATCCTTTTCAATGACAATTGGAATGGTGACCCAGTCATGATACGAACAGATTCTACCACAGCAGAATAGTTGTTCAAAGGCTCTCCCATTCCCTGTAAAAAAAATAGTTGATTACACTGCAAACTTGACATTAACTTTTACTATAGTCTATATAGTGCACAAGCAGCATCTAATACAACTTTTGCATAGCAGAATAAACAATTAATAGAGCCGAGGAGAAAAATAACAAAGAGAAATACTACATCATATCATAATGGTCTCTTTGTTAACTTTCAACAGATATGTGGCTTGTTAACATTTCTTCAATAGTCAATACCATGGGATACAACTCCAAAAGAAATTTGTCAGGAATTAAAAAATATTCAGCTATTTGGTTGAAAAAAAGATAGTTTAAATCTTGAGCAATTGCACAAGATAATCAGACAGAAACAGTTATCTTTTTCATTATTATTTTGGCAATTTTCGATTATTTATGAAAACGGAAGAAAATAATAAGTGTCAGATTTTCCAATAATATGTGCAAGCAGGCATCAAAGCTGGGCTGTTAGATGAGATTAGTACCTACCTATCTATCAATTAGCATAAGCAACAAAGTTCAAGCTTTTTAACAAAATGGAAATAGAAAAATGGCACACTATTGGTTAAACAGAATTTCATATTGTAAACTATTGCTTCTGATAGATTTCACAAACAAAGCTTCCCTTGATGTGCAGAAACAAGTCAAGGAATAAACCATTAGTATTACGGTAGCAAAAAGGAATTACCATGAAGACAACATTACGGATTTGTGCAAAACTAGAAGCATGAACCAACTGCTCCACAATTTCTCCAGATGATAAGTTACTTTTGAATCCCATAGTTCCAGTTGCACAGAACTTGCAACCCATTTTGCATCCTACCTAAAGAAAAAGGAAGCATCAAATTGCATATTATTAGTGGCAAAGCCAAAACGAAAAAAAAAAAAAAAAGTAAAATGAATGTGAAAAAGAAACCTAACCTGAGAAGATATACACAAAGTAGCTCTAAGACCACCAGGACGAGGTTTACCACCATATTTACCCAAACGAGTATCGTATCTCATAATCACAGCCTCCACAAAAGCTCCATTAGTGAGTTTGATGAGGAGCTTGGATGTGACATTATCAGAAGAGTGGAAAACGGAGTGGAGTGAAGAAGAGAGAGGGGTTTTGAACTTGGAACGGAGGAAGGAATAGGCTGAACAAGGCAAAGAAGGAACGTATTTCTCCCATTCCCAATCGGAATCAGAATTGGATTTAATGTTAGTGTTTCGGAGAGTGAGAAAGAGGTGCTTCCATATAATTGGAACGAACTTTGAATCGATACCATTTTTTTCGAATTCACTTCTCAATTCGCCGCCGTCGAATACCGATCGGATTTTCATTCTGCTCTCTTTCCGATTGCCGCCTTCAGGAGAGGGAGGGTTCTCTTTTTATCTTTCTCTTTATAAAATCAAATACAAATCATGTTTTTATACTTTATTATCGTCACTCAAATTAATTAATAATAAACCACTATATTTTCTATAAATTGTGTTTGAAATTTATTAAATCTCAATTATACTAATTAATTCGTTAAAATATTACTTTTTCATAATTACTAGTATTTGAGCATTTTGCTAATAATAACTGGTTTATAATTTTATATCCTTAATAAAAATATTATTTGTAATTATTTTAATTGAGTTTTCAACTTTGAAATGTTACCAACAATATCCCCTAAAATTGTTATTATTATTATTATATCATCAAGAATTAATACTCCCTAAATAAGAAGTAGACCTCATAAATAAAGTAGAATCCGATGGAGGAGTTTAGTTTGTTTATAACTTAGAGAAGTTAGATTTTAACACGAAAATGATATTTGTATTAAAAAGTCATACATGTAGAATATACAATTACATTGCAAATGATAGTCGGCCATGAACATACAAAAGATAAATGAATGAATAATATATTGTAATCGCTCGCTAGTGGTTGCGATGGCGAAGGTTGTTGGCAGTGATAGGAGCAGTAGTGGAGGCGATTTCAGATCCAGATACGGTTCTTCTGCGAAAGGAATCAGCTGATCCCAATAGCATACGGTTTGAACTATCTGAATGATGTAAGCGGTTGTAGTTCATTTGCTCACACTTTTGCTTTCTGATCGCTTCAATAATATATGGAATCAAACCTTCCATTGCTTCTTCTTCTCTTTTAATTCAACTAATTAATGTTTGTTCGGTTATTGTGTTGTTGAGTAAGGATCTAACGAAGGCCATATATTTATATTGCGGGTCGCCAAAATCACATCCACGCCCTTCCAATATTTTATTATTTTATATACGAGTAATAATTAATTATTATTTTGTCCAAACTAGCTGTTTTCTTATTTCTCCTTTTACTACACACCAAAACTTTTCAAAAAGTTAATTGTATAAATCAAATTGTACTATGAGGGGTCTCTGTAAATTTGGTTGGTGATTAATTGGTAATTGGATATCGGCATGGTTGGCAACTCTGACTCTGACTGTTTTTTTGTTGTTGATATGGATGGAAATGATAAAGTTTTTTTTTTTTAGAAATGAAAATGATAAAGTTGAATGCAGGGCGTGCTAGCTTATTTGTTTGTTTATGAGTAATTGAATAGTAGGAATATATTATAGGACCTTCATTTGACTTTGTCTTAGTTCTCTCGGGCGGCCACGGCCCACAGCATTGTGCACATGGTTGTGACAAATAAAGCGCAACAGCTCATAGCCACTTCCAAAAAACACACTCTCTTTGACAATCTTATATGCATAAACCAAAAACTACAGGACAGGACAACAGCCAAGTCCTGCAGCTTCCTCTACAAATTTTATGCATTTTCATCTTAAGAATCACGTGAGCTTTTATCAGATTTTAATAACAGCTAAATCGTCATTTTGGTCTCCAATGTGTTATGATTTTTAAGTATAAAAACTACAAAAAGTAATTCAAGGAAGGGGGTTGGCAACACATTTTTCTAATGTATGTTCTTTAATTGTTTAAAATGTACATATCTTTATTTAAATCATGTGAATTTTATATGAATTTAGTAGAATCTATATAGATTTTAATCAATTAAATAGTTTGTGATAAAGAGTGTCTTGTTAGTTAGTATTATTCATATTCTAGTTAAGATTGAGATTGGTTGCAGGAGCCTTTCATTGCAATGTAGATATATAAGTCCAATCAATATTTTGATAGTTCAAATTTTAGATTTTAAAAATAACTAAAACTCAAATATATTTTTTAATTAATATATTCGTATTTTTTTTAATTAATTATTTTAATTCTCAAATATATTTTTTAGCCTATTAGTTTACTCATTGAATATATTTTTATGAGAGATTACAATTTTGGTGCATATAAAGATTACAATGATTATGTTTCATATATTTAATCAAAATAACTTTTATTTTAATAATTAATTACCTGTACGATCTCTTCATTAGTATTCACTACCTTGTATCTAGGCTCTCTTTTTTATTCCATAATAATAACAGTCATACTCAGCAATTAAGATCAAACTTGGCTTATTTTAGTTATTGACTTTATATATTATGGTGTGTGTTGACTTCCTGTATGGTATGGAGATATAACAAAAGCCTAATTTTAACAAACTTCTCATCGTAACAACATCAAAGAAAATCAGAACTATTATTCTTTTAACAAACTAATTAATTCCTCAAAAATACAAACTGATTAATTAATAATGATTTTGTTGACAAGTGTTCTAAGCATATTGATTAGTCCACGAAAGAGATTGTTTGTTGAAAAAGTTGGAGTATACATCAAATGTTGATAACACATATGAAGTTAATGTTTAAAATTAATATAAGTTACACCTTATTTTTTGTCTTACTTTTTCAATTTCTATCAACATGAGCTTCGGCGATTTCGAGTTTGACGGAAAGTTGAATAAATTTATTAAAAAAACAATATTTATTTTTTAAAATTATAGAATATATTAATCAGAAATAATATAAATTTAAAATTGTTAAAAATCAAGAAATATAAATAAACTCAAAAAGTATTTATAAATATAATAGAATTAGAGTGATCGAAATACTCATATCTTCTTGTAAATTTGAATTTTTATTGAATCAATATTAATCTGTTATATAAATCAAAGAATAACTCAACAATACGAAAAATCAAAATGATGTTGCAGTTTAAGAAATCACATAAAAAAAAAATAAAAAAAAAAACTAAATCTAAAATAAAATCACTTATTTAAATAAATAAACAACTCAAATATGCAATTTCAGTCTATGAAATGGGTCGAAACTACTCATCTTTAATAAATAAATAAATAAAGAGAAAAAAGAGAACAGACAAACTAAGTTTTAGATTTATAGATATTATCGATTTTCTCTTGTATACATAGATAATGTTTGATCGATGTTTGTCGTATTACTTACTAACGTGACCAAAGTCAAATATGAGAATATATCTTGTCGTCGTTAAATGACAAAGGAATAGTTTTACAAATATATATAGCATAGCTAACCACATAAGTACCAACTATCTACAATCATACGTTGATTTATACTTATATCAAATAACTAATTGCAATTTGATACAATAGTGAATGGGGTAATAGTTTGTTACGGGTAGAGTTTAAACTCCAAGTTTTCTATATTGATCCGTCTTTTACTAAAATCATTAACTATTTGAATCTAATTATCTAATTGTTATAATTGATTTATGAATTAAAAGGTGTTATCAAGGTATTAATTTCTTAAGGATTATAAAAAATGATAGGTAATATAAACTCTATTGAAGTAGCAAATAGAAGTGTAAAATAAAATGGATGAATGTGTGTTAGCCTAGCTAACAAATGAGAATTGATGTGAAGATAGATGAATTGGTAATTAAGGGGAAAAGAAGTTGCTATGGCACATACACCTCCAAGCTATGGGATAGTATTGATTATCCTCGTGTTGGGATGCCATTATTGACACCTGAACAGGCACACAAGGCATACATTGGTTGCACTTTGAGTGACACGTTGCTGGAAATGACCCCCACTTTCTTCCATTTTTATTTGCTTTTCTTCCTATTCCTCCTTCCTGAAAATAATGTTTTTGAAATTTAGAACCAATAATAATTTAAAAGGGAGAAAATAAAAATATATAGAACTTTAATTAATTGGTAGGAAAGAAATAAATAGCATAAATTAAGGTGAAGTACGCACTGATGGTGATGGTGATGGTGAAGGAGAGTTTGGTATGTATCGGGAATGGAGTTGGCAACAAGTATGGTTGAGAATGAGCAAGAGGAGGAAGAGCATCATTGCTGTTTTATTCATATTTTCTAAGAGATGGTTTACATTAATGTGCCAATATATATATAGGTAGCAATAGCATGGTTAAGGAGCAGTTCAGTTGTTATTGTTACATTACATACTCTTTGTAAATAGAAATGGTCAAGATGCACGCTCTAGGTGAAATCATTCTCAACTATCTCCATTGTCCTCACATACATTTTGGTAGTACTTATGATCTCTTGATTCTATTTCACAATCAATCACAATTCACTGCTACACTCAGTCAAACACACACCCTCTCTAAGCAAAAATATTTTGAAACAAATTAAGCAAACATAGTTATTTGTTTTAATATTAAATATGCGAACTTTAACCAACGAGCTGGAGTAGCTCAGTTGGTTAGAGCGTGTGGCTGTTAACCACAAGGTCGAAGGTTCAACCCCTTCCTCTAGCGATTTTTTTGTAATATTCCGCCTCTTTCTCTAGCGCTTTTACACTATGTTCCATCCTTCCTTTTTTTTAAATATTGAAGCTTGTTTTTATTGGGGTTTTAAGAAAATTAATACCCAAACAGATTTTGCAAACATACTTATTAGATAAATATATATTTATCTATTATATCTCAATTTATTTAGTTAGTCTATGTAAAATTCATTTGATCGATATACCCCAATTAAAAAAAATATTTTTCATATTAAATTTATTTATAATGAACCCTCTCTTATTCAACTATTATGAGATAAGTGGGTTTTTTTTTTATGGTCCAATGACTATATATTTTTTTCAAAAACAATTAGTTTTCAATTCTTTATATTTAACTACGAGTATTTTAGGTCTGTTTAAGTTTAAAAATAGTAAGTTTGACTTTATATTTTTAAAAACAATTTTATCAAAATTTACTTTAACGTAATAATTATTATTTTTGATTTATTTATTATCAATTAAAATAAAATTTTAATATTCAATAATTTAGATATTTTAATATTTTTTAAATATTATCTTTTAAAAATAATTTTTTAAAATAGTTTTTTATTTTAATTATTTTTTAAAATTTTATTATCTAAAAAAATTATAACAAGAGTATTTTAAATATATTTAAAAAAATTATTTAAGTTAATTTTTCATTTGAATTGTTATTTTTAAAATTGTTTTCTAAAATGTTATAACAAAATATAAAATACTTCAGTTTTATGAAAAATTACAAACTAGTCTTATATATAAAAACGAATAAACTATTAACATGAGTATTTTAATAAATAAAGTTTATTTTACTATTAAAATAAATAGAAATAATTATTTTCTTAATAATGAATGAAAAGATCTCAAATGAGAAGCTCATTAATAGAGGGATAAGAGTAGTTAATAATCACGAGATACACGTGGTGGAGGAAGCATTGACAAGCGTTTAAAAAAGTAGTAGTCTGGTAACTTTCTTTCTTCTGCACGGTGGACTCTACTACACAATTTAAACTAACACTCACTATTAAGAAATTAATATGCTTTGTGCTTAACAGAGATAGTTGTTTAATTTGATTAATAGAGAGAGAAAGACTTTGTTGCAGCAGAGCAAGCAAAATAAGATAAATAAATTCCAGTAACACATGTTAGAGTCAGATCAGATGTGAAACTAATTGAGTATACCCAGCCCAGCAGATTATCAAAAATGAAGGTTTGGAGGTTTTCCGTGTTTTTCTTTGTAGCTTTTCTGTTGCTTACTCTTTCAATGGCGAGATTCGTTGTGGAGAAGAACAGCTTGTCGGTTACTTCGCCTGATAAAATTAAAGGCAGACACGACAGTGCCATCGGTAACTTCGGTATACCTCAATACGGAGGTAGCATGGCCGGTACCGTCGTTTATCCAAAAGATAACAATAAGGGTTGTAAAGACTTCGATCAATCTTTCAAATCTCGCCCCGGTGCTCTTCCCACCATCCTTTTGCTCGATCGTGGAAGTTAGTTTTCTTTTCCCACTTCATTTATTTTCTTTCTTATTCAATAATTTTACTCTTATTTATTTCGATTATTCACTTAAATGTTCCCCCTTTCCACTGCTTTATTTGCATGCCTCATATTTATCTTTGATTTTTCAATACTTTAATGGATACCTAGAAATTTTAAATTATTGGTTTTGTTTGGTTTCACAATTCACACTCGTGAGTGTATGCTCTTTGCAGATTGCTTCTTTGCTTTGAAGGTATGGAATGCCCAAAAGGCTGGAGCTTCTGCAGTTCTTGTTGCAGATGATATAGAGGAACCCTTAATAACTATGGACACACCCGAAGAGGATGGTTCGTCTGCAAAATACATTGAGAACATAACAATACCATCTGCTCTCATTGAAAAGAGTTTTGGTGAGAAGTTAAAGGATGCCATAAGTGGTGGGGATATGGTCAATGTAAATCTTGACTGGAGAGAGGCTGTTCCGCACCCTGACGATCGTGTCGAGTATGAGTTGTGGACCAATAGCAATGATGAGTGTGGAGTTAAATGTGATATGTTAATTGAATTTTTGAAGGATTTCAAGGGTGCTGCACAGATCTTAGAGAAAGGAGGTTACACTCAGTTTACACCTCATTATATAACTTGGTACTGTCCTCACGCGTTCACATTGAGTAAACAGTGTAAGTCTCAATGTATAAACCATGGAAGATATTGCGCTCCGGATCCTGAGCAGGACTTCAGCACAGGTTATGATGGGAAAGATGTGGTTGTTGAAAACTTAAGGCAGCTATGTGTTTTCAAGGTGGCAAAGGAAACAGAGAAGTCTTGGGTGTGGTGGGACTATGTCACTGATTTTCAAATTAGATGCCCGATGAAGGAGAAAAAGTACAATAAGGAATGTGCGAACACCGTCATTAAATCTCTGGGTGAGTGAATCATCATGGCATGCTTATGTTTTTTCTTGCAGCGGTCGATACTTGATAATGACTTTGTAATATGTTTGTTAAATATCTGCAGGTCTTGACATCGAAAAGATTGATAAGTGCATGGGAGATCCTGAAGCCGATACTGAAAATTCCATTTTGAAAGAAGAGCAAGATGCCCAAGTATTTTCCTTTATAACTGCTTTTAGTTTATGTTACCATTTAATTCATTGTAACATTATATTTATATGTAGATGTTTAATGAAACTAATTTTGTAGATTGGGAAGGGATCACGTGGTGATGTTACCATATTGCCTACTCTTGTTGTCAATAACAGACAATATCGAGGTTTGTACTCCATGCTCATATGATCGAGAGTAATCTGTTATCCAGTTCTAAAAAAAAGCCTTTCCAGGTAAACTGGAGAAAGGTGCCGTTCTAAAGGCTATTTGTTCTGGGTTTGAGGAAACTACCGAACCAGCTGTTTGTTTGAGCAATGGTAAATGTTTACTTTCCTTTTATACATGGGAAATATGCTTTGTAGACTTATTTTTAGATCTCATTCGTCTGAGTGGCATACTTTTCTGGGCAGATGTGGAGACAAATGAGTGCCTGGCAAACAACGGTGGTTGTTGGCAGGATAAAGCGGCTAATATCACTGCATGCAAGGTATTTATTTCCATGAAGACAAACTATCTAATAACAGGGAAATAAAGGTTTGTCATTTTCCTATATTCTTACAATGTTATATATCTGTTCAGGATACATTCCGTGGGCGAGTATGCGAATGCCCCCTGGTTGGTGGTGTTCAATTTAAAGGAGACGGTTATACGACTTGTGAAGGTGAAATAGCTTTAAGCTATACCTTCGTGTACACAATTTGTTACTAAGAGGGTTCACTATTGCTGTTCCTTGTTTATGGCTTTCACTTCTTTGCTGTGCGTAGCAGGGTGTAACGATGATCCTTTAGCTTTGAGGTATTTGTGATTCTTTTTTTAACTAGTTTATTCTGGGTTTGCAGCTGGTGGACCTGGGCGTTGCAAGATTAACAATGGAGGCTGTTGGCATGATGCTCGGAATGGACATGCATATTCTGCTTGTTTGGTTAGTCACTATTAAGTTTCCCAACTCAACTCCATTAAACTTATTCTATCTTCCATAGAATTTGTTTAATTGCTAGAAGTTCTATTAGCTTGTAAATCATAAATTAGAAACTGAATTACTACAAAAATTGTTGTTGAAACAGGATGATGGAGGAGTTAAATGCCAGTGTCCTACAGGGTTTAAAGGTGATGGTGTAAAAAACTGTGAAGGTGAGGAATGCTTATGTTGTTTTTATTGTTACTATATTTTTCCCTGCAGTGTAGCTTTCTGAATCTAAAGATCGGCATAGTAATTACAATACACACTATGAATGGAATCCTCGATTCTGATTTTAATTTTTTTATCTATTGTGACTGGACATGTTAATTCGTGAATGTGTTATCGACTATGGTCTTCTATAAATATATCTTAAATGTCAATGGAATCCATGGTTTACTGTTTTATACTAAATAAGTTAGTACTTCATGCTGGAACCTGGGTCAAAATTGTCCTCTGCCCTCTTTAGTCTTTTGTCCAAAATATGTAATGTTCTCTTTGTTTGTTTCACTGGAGAGAGTTGATGAAATCTCAGTAAGTGAAACATTGGCTTCTATACTTGGATAAACTGTGATTGAACTTACTATTACCATTCAAATAGCTGAAAAGTCTTCTTAGTCCATGGGTTTAAAGTTTAAACAAACATCTTGACATTCATATGATGAACTTGATGATACCTAGTGAATGTTTTCCACTATAATTTTTTTTGGAATTCATATGTCGAACTTCTTCTGGTTCATCTTGACAGACATTGATGAATGCAAAGACAAGAAAGCTTGTCAGTGCCCTGAATGTAGCTGCAAGAATACTTGGGGCAGCTATAACTGCAGTTGTAGGGGAGATCTGCTGTATATCAAGGACCAAGATACCTGCATCAGTGAGTTATATACAAAAGACTTTTTTACTCACACCTACATTTGCATGTTCTTGTTGTAATACTTGTTTTCGTGTCTCCTACTGGATAATCTACAGGTAAAACTGCCAGTCAGGGAAGATCCACTTGGGCTGCTTTTTGGGTCATTCTGATTGGCTTGGTTATGATTTCTGGAGGGGCATTCCTTGTGTACAAATATAGAATTAGGGTAAGCTCGGCTGCATTATCTCATTTTAGTGATGTTATTGGGTGCTAAGCGATAAGTTTTTATAGCATCATAGCGTACTGAGTTTCTCAACACAGGCTTACTTTAATGTGTTTGATAGCTTATAAATAATAATAAATTTAATGGTATTCTTCCGGTCATTTTGCAGCAATACATGGATTCTGAAATCAGAGCAATCATGGCACAATATATGCCCTTGGACAGCCAAGCAGAAGTTCCAAATCATGTCAATCATCAAAGAGCTTGAAAGAAAAACAGGTTAATCTCTTGGGTTCTCATGGCGTGCAGCATGGATGCGGCTTCTTCTGTGCTTTTTGAGCCGTTTAGCATTCTGAGCCTTTCATTTTGTACTGTATCATATAGACAAAAAAATATTGAAACTTAGAAGTTTAGAATGCTCTTGAGTGTTTTATTTCTTCTCTTTTGGTTGGGAATCTAGCGTTCTGTATACTTGGAAGGCCAGAGGTATTTCACTGGATCCTGGATTTCTGTTTACCAGATGTCATCTTCCACATACAATGTTGTAACTTATGGTGTTGTAGTTCAGGTAACATCTTGATATTGCTCCATTCCTCTGTGGGGTGTTCTTGCTTTTTTCCACTTTATTTGTGGAGGGTGGTTGAATTTGTATTCAGGATGTAAATTGCCATGCATTAGTGATGATGTCTGTATTATATCAGATTCACTAACCATAAGTATGCGTTAAACGCATCAGAACAACCAAATTAGTTGTCTTCTGGTTTTTATTGGTAACATTCTTCTGGTTTACGAAAGACTACCGGGCACAAGGGATGATTGTTCTTATTTCTGGAATAACGTTTATGTATTTTTACTAAGTATGCATAAACAACTTATTTCATATTTTATTATACTTGAATGAGTACGTTACGGAAGGTAAAATTGCAATTAGGTAATATCCTTCGAAATAAACAAGGGAGAGTATAATACTGGTCTTGCACACACCCTAAAGGTAGATTAAAGAATGTAGTATAATTATAATTTCCACGTAATGTTCATACAAAGAATCAAGAAATCAACTCAAATTGATATGTCATACTTGAGAAGTAAAGGTTCGCATTGTAATGAATTAATTTCATACTTGCTAAGGATTAAAAAATGGAATCGGAGTCTGTTAAAGTTCAGTATTCTGTTTCATCGCATATCCTTTGTATCTTTTGTTGGGGTAATACCAAGTTCCAGTCCAATGTTCATTCCATTGTAAGCAATGGGAGCATACATCCACAAATCATCAGAGCTTAGAAGCTGTTAAATTGATAAGTGGGGGAAAATGATCAGTATTTGTCTTAAATGCAGAGAATTAGAAGAATCGTCAAGTTGGTACCTTAATTTGAAGCTGTAAAAACTTCACATATTGGACGGCTTCCTCAAGCATAGTGCTGATATCCACCTGTATTTCACCAAGGAGAGGATTTATTTCTATCATATTATTAATCTGTTGTTTGTATGCCATTGAGAAAGAAAGCTACCTTAGTTCCATTGGGGACAAGGTTTTGTAGGATTCTCAACCTTTCATTTATTCTTTCTCTTCTTTTCTATACAATACAATGCAAAAGGAAACCTCAGATTTCATGGACAACAACAGAATATCATAACTTTATTAAGTGCTTTTGTTTGGACAAAGGACTTACTCTTGCATAGAGGCTCTGTGGATCCGTAGCGGTACCTCTACTAGATATTGATTTTCCACTTAACTTCAGAGCTGTAGAATCGTCCTGACTCAAACTTGAAGATGCCTCTCGACGCAGCTCATGAGAAGAATTCATATCATCCTCTGAGGCACAACTGCTTAAGGTCTGATCCTGAGAAACAGGGCTTGTATTCTCTTCGCTGCATAACGAAGCGCATCTTATATTTTTCCTTGATTTAACATTCCTCTTGTTCTTTGGTACCTATAAAATCAAATAACGATGAGAAAAGTAAATGCATATGACTTGGAAATATTTAGAAGATTCGCCCCTTTTGTTATACTACCTCATTCGAGCTTCTAGATCTTTTTCCTGCCCTTCTGATTTCACATTCCTTTGGGACCTGCAAATCCTTGTCAGCTATAATATTTTCATCAGTGTTATCATTTGTATGTTTGCTTTCATTCCCTTGTGTTATATATGGACTGAATTTGCAATCATCACCTATGGAAATCCCCATAGAAATATAGCCAAAGTTGTTTACTGGATCAGTTGTTGTGGGGAAGAAGATATTACTTGAGTTAGGTACTTGTGCAGCAAAGTTAGAATTGTTTTTTGTGACACTAAGTATTGTGGATTCATTGGAATTTTGATAGAGGTGTTGTTGTGGGAGTGAGGAGTTAGCATTAGCATTAGCATTAGCAAGTCCAAGAAAGTGGTTCATAAAGTCAGCCTCCTCAGCAGTGTAGAGTCCACTAAGAGAACTCCATTCTTCAGAAATCAGCTCAGCTGGCTCCATTATTTCTTTGTGTTAGATGGATCACTATTCATGTATTTATAGTTAAATAGTGTACGTACTAATATGGAGTGACTTCATCCTCTCAATTCATGATTGTGATTGCCAATAACTGATAGAGTCTCTTTATGGGACCACTTAAGGCTGAGGAGGACATTAATTAAGTCCGACATAACAGGATTATTTATTTATGATATAAATATATATGATTAATGATTATTATATATTGGAACCGCGTGTGTGAGACGTGGGGTTATGATATTCATATTGAAATTGAAAATGCATGAAAAAGAGTTAGGAAGAAGAGAAGGACGGCTAGGTTGTGATCGTGGTGACGAGTCTGTCTCACATTCTTGAACTGTCATTGAAATAGACACACACCATTCTTTATTTCTTTATTTATTTACCCAGGAAGGCCCGTTCAAATTACCACATTCTCCTCTCAAACTTCAACCACATAGCTTTCAATTGATACTATGACATTATGTGTATCGATATCAGACCAGATTCTTCTGTCTAGTATTGTCACGCTCACAAAATTTAATTTAGTTAAATTTTTGGTGAATAATATCTTTCTTTTTTTTTTTCAGTTTCTTCCTTAATGGGAATATTATTGACGAGCTGCCTAACCTTATTATCTATTTTAGAGTTTTTGTCATATGTAAGATTAGTCCACACGGTAGGCATTAAATAAACATTAATTTGCGTATTGTTCGTTAAATTCTGTAGATTTCGACTTCATGTTTGATGCCATATATATATTTACTATATATGGAATTCGTGGCTTCCATAACCTGCAATATATTAGGATGAAAAATCAAACTCCCATGCAAGTTGTTAAAAGATACTCTCACTCTAAAATAATAGCTGCATTTGATTATTTAACACAGATTCAAAAAATATAATAAATAAATTAAAGATAAATGTAATTTAATCAAACTACTCACATCAACTATTGATTTAAATTATTTTCATTATCATAAATACAAACTAAAAAAATAATAATTTGAAAATAATGTATATAATATTAATTAAAGAATACAATTGAAATAAAGTAATTAAAATTATATTAAAAATTTAAAATAATTATTATATTGAGATAAATATTATTTTTATAAATATAACAATTATTTTAAGCCAGAAAAAGTACATTTAAAAATAGAATAAAATTTGATAGCAACGGTTATCCGTTGTCCATTCAATACTTCTAACTTTCTAAGTACGTTGGTTGGTTGATTCTTACTCTCACCAAAATTAGCAGCAATCTTCTAATTGAGTCAATCATTTACAAACTGTCTTTGTTTCCTCTTCACTGATTTTGATTATTTAGTAGAATAAATAGTCGACATATAATTTTGTTCATTAATTTTTATTTAATATTTATTTTGTTTATTTATTTTCAATTAATTTTATCTTTTATCTTTTATAAGTGCTTTATTTTAATTTTTGTCATAATTACAACAAAAGTTATAAGAACGTTTAATTATTGGAATCTCTTCTTGTATGTTTTGAAATGTATATAAATTATTTCAAAAGAACATCCATTTAATTAAATAATAATTTTTTGTATTTTTATCTCGTCTTTGTTAAATTTACATATTTAATTTTACAACTTATTAAAGATTAGACATCAGCATTTCATCACAATAATCATATAATAGTTTAAAAGAAATAAGATAAAAATAACTAATATTAATCATTTATAAAAGATAAAAGACGAAAATAAATTAAAAAAACAACCAAAACAAATCTTTGTTAAAAGATAAAAAACCAAAATATTTTTTAAGTCTTTAATGTACTGTATGTCAATCTTTTTTCCGAATAAATGGAGTAAACTTAACGTAGCAAGGATCATGTGTCAAAATTACTTTGTTACAAATAACACTTGGTTTTCTTCTTAATTAACTTGTTAGGACACATTCCTTTTTTTTTTCTTCTTGATAGACATTCAAATAAAATAACGGAAGATCACAGTGGTTGACATGCATTTTTAAAGAAGAGATAGAATCTCTTGCAATGGAAATAATTGAGGTATTGGCAGCCACTAATTAACAACTCAACAATAGACCTAAAAATGGTGCATATACTAAAGGAAATATGTTTTAGAGAAAATATTTTGAAATCAAAATTGATCAGATGATATTGTTAAGGCTAAATTAATCGTTTGATCTCTTAAATTATTTTATGATTTTATTTTAATCAATTAAATAATATTTATTTTGTTTTGATCCCTTAAGTTAACTACCATTTGCCAATTTAGTCATTTCTATTAGATTTTTTAAGAAAAAAATATGTTGATTTTGTCCACGTAGGCTATTGGAGTTGGTGATTACAAACTTGATGTGTCATAGTCTTTTATTTCCATTTTAGGATTCATAGTGTTTGTGAATGAATTGGTGGGTCTAATATTTTGTTATTCGGTGGGTCTAGTGAGGTTTTGACATATTTTTGTTAGGTTTTTTTTTGTTCCCTATTTTGAGTTAGGGTTTTATGTTTTGTTTTTCGTTTATGAAGCTCCTGTTTTGATTGCTTTGTTAACTTGTTGCGGCCCTTATCATGGTCATGTTTTTTGTTTATGGTCCCTATTTTGGGATTGAGTTTTTAGTTTTGTGTCCCCTGTTTGACTATCTTGTTTTGATTGTTATTTATTTTGTTGTGATTCTTGTTTATTTTGTTATTTGTGATTTCTTGAGGGGTGAGCAACGAAAACAGGGGAGAAGATGAAGAAGATTGGACATAAATGAAGAAGAAGGAAGAAAGAATAGAAACGGGGAGGAAGAAGCAGGAAAAGTAGATATCTGCAAAGTGGTGGATAAAACATTAATTTTGGTCTTTTGATTTTTTATTTATATTATTGAGTCAAACATGTCTGCATGGATAAAGTTAACGTTTTTTTCACAAAAAAAATAATTAGAAATGACTAATTGGGTAAATAGTAGTAAACTTAATAGAATAAAATGGAACAAATATTACTTAAGTGGTCAAAATGAAACCATAAATTAACTTAAGAGGCGAAAATACTAATGTAGTTGATTATTAATAGGGTCTTGATGCATAAAATATTGAGTAAGATGTTCGTGATAAATACTATTAGTTTAAATGAAACTTTGTTGTAATATTTTAAACTTTATCTTTTGAATTGCTTTATTTGATGCTCTTAACTTTTTTGGTATTTATTCTTATGCTCTTAACTTTGTTGTAATATTTTTTGCTCTTGAAGATTGATAGAGAGTTAACTAAAATATGATTAACAATTGTTCTATTTAGTTTTCGAATTTGAATTTGAATTTGAATTATTTGAAACTATTCGTTACTAACAAGATTTAATTGATACATTTTTGTTTAATTTTTAAATAATTGATTTAGTTTTATATTAAATTTAAGTTGAATTTCGAGTTGATATTCTTATTGAATCAAACTAAAATAAGGTTGATATGATTCATTGTAATTTTATGTATAACCTTCTAAAATATGCTAGAAAAAGTAAAAAAAATTATTCTGAAAATTTAGAGGTTGCTTGTATATTTTGAAAAAATAATTACAATTTCAAATTTCATTTCAACATTTGACTTTTAGCTATTTTATTTCTTGTCTTTTTTCATTTTCAAAAATATTTGTACCGGAAACATTAAAAATTATTGTTTTTATGAGTATTTCACATAATACACATAAATAGAAAAACATGTTTAAAATAAGCTTGAATTTTTTAATTAATGTTAAAAAAAAGACTTCAATTAAACACACTTTTAGTTGCTTTTTGAAAGATAAATACATTTTTAATTTATATAAAATATATGATATACCTCATGTGGAAAGAGTTAGAAGAAGAAATCTTCGTCAAAGAATGTTCTTAAAAAAATGGTTTTCGTCAAAAATATTTCAAAAAAAGAAGAAGTGTAAAAGAAGAAGATAATAGAAAATAAAATAATTAAAATATTTAAAAAGGGTGAGAAAAAGAGATGAACTTTTTTTTTGTTAACTATATATAAAGAAAAGGCGGGCTAGATTGCCCCAAAATTAAATAGTGGCACAGTGGTTCTAACTTGGTGCTATTCACCGAAAAATAAGATAAATTAAAGAAAACATTGTTGATATAAATTAGTTTTACATATCTGTAGCAATAAACTCTAAAAAATAAACAAGGACACCAAACAGAGCGGGTTGGGTCAAAGTAAATTTAAAAATTGGGCCTGTTGGGCCGGAGGGCAGTGGGTTAGGCGAAGATGTTTATAGAATTAAATCTACATTTTGAAAATGAATTAGAAGTAACAATAAGAGTATTGATAGGGAGAACGGTGAGTCTAGTGTCGCGGAAATTTGAAATTTTGAATTGAATTGAATATATCATTGAATCTAAACAGAAATATACATAACTTGGCTTGCCTCCGTCTTGATTCAAAATAAAATAAAATAATTTGAAAGGTCTGTTTAGAAACCCTAGCTGCTAAGCATGGCTGCAACAACCGTGGTTGCCGGACGAGAGTTGTCGAACCCTCCTTCTGACGGAATCTCCAACATTCGTTTCTCTAATCATAGTGATCATCTTCTCGTTTCCTCTTGGGACAAGGTACGCACGTATCTTCCATTTACTCTTCATTTTTCAGATTTCACTTCTAATTCTTACATTCGAATTCGGTGGTAGAGCGTGCGTCTCTACGATGCAAGCGCAAATGTGCTCAGAGGAGAATTCATGCACGGCGGACCCGTACTTGATTGTTGCTTCCACGATGACTCTTCCGGCTTCAGTGCCGGCGCTGATAATACTGTCAGACGCCTCCTTTTCAGCACCAACAAGGAGGATATTTTGGGAAAGCATGATGCACCTGTTCGTTGTATAGAGTACTCTTATGCAGCAGGTTTCTTACTTCTTACTCTATTCATCCTTTTTCTCTCCAGATTTTCCTGCATTGCCTTCTCTGGAATTATTGATAAGGATGCAATTTGTAATCTATGCCTTATCCTCAAATGTGCCTTGAGATCGAAGTTTAAAACAATTATGATAAAATATCAGGGTCTATGTATATGTTGATTAACACTATTTATTAACATATCAATTACAGTTGCATAATGTTGTTTCCTTTCAAAGGAGAGATATCATGCTTAACTTATCATTGACAATGTCAAATTTGAAATGAATATTGACAGTAGGTTATGTTTTTTATCCGTCATTATAGGGCAATTGATCACTGGTAGTTGGGACAAAACCCTAAAATGTTGGGATCCTAGAGGTGCAAGCGGACAAGAGCGCACTCTTGTTGGGACATATCAACAACCTGAGCGAGTTTACTCTCTATCACTTGTTGGACATCGGCTTGTTGTAGCAACGGCTGGAAGACATGTTAATGTTTATGACTTGAGGAACATGTCTATTCCTGAACAAAGAAGGGAATCTTCATTGAAATATCAAACCAGATGTGTGCGCTGCTACCCAAATGGAACAGGTAAACTTTAGAGTGTGTGAAATCGTGGAATATTTTGTCAAACTTAAGATTTGAGCTTTGTTTTGTTTCATAAATCTCATTGGAAATCTTGATCAATTGCTGGCTTGTGTTCGCTTGTGCTCTGTGCTTTAATTATTGTTATCCATGAGCACCAATGTTGTTCAATGGCGGATGGCCGAAAATCCGCTATTTAAACACAAATTGCCAATGGCTGTCGTAAAAAAAACCGGCGCACCATTCTGTCATGGCCGCCATTTAACAACACTTATGACTGATGAACACCAGTATTGATTGGAAGAGGTGACTAATGTGTAAATTCATGATTATTATTAGTTCAAATCTATTTATGTTGCATTCTAGAAATCAGTTATGACACTGATTTTTGTGTTCTGATTCTTAGCCTTGATGTTCACTTTCCATGTACTTTGTGCAGGATATGCACTTAGTTCTGTTGAAGGGCGGGTTGCGATGGAATTCTTTGACCTCTCTGAGGCTAGCCAGGCAAAGAAGTATTGATTTTTAGCTTTATGCGTATCAATTCTACCACTCCAAAATTGTTATCTTTTATTTCATTTATGTAGTGTCTATAATACGTCATTGGTTTCTAAACTGTATACAGATATGCATTCAAGTGTCACAGAAAATCTGAAGCTGGAAGGGATATTGTTTATCCTGTAAATGCCATGGCATTCCACCCCATGTAAGTATTTTCAAGTTCCTTGTCTATCGAATTTTCTTATCTCCTTGATTAACAAGCATGTTAAAGAGGGTTAAAATTTAAAACGCATTGTGGTTTGAGTGGGTTAAATTAATCTCTCGATGTCAGTTATTTATTTTCTCTGGTTGCCACAATGGCTTGAGGCAGAAAAGAAATACCTATTACTGATAATCATGACTAGGTGATTTGGAAATTAAACACTTGCAAGTATATTGCTGGGAAAGATAGGTTTAGTCAGAACTGAATGCTGATAGGATCATGAATAATCATGAAACTCAGTACTCCAAAAATCAAAGCTAGAAACTGGTTTGGAGGTATTACGGATGGCCATTGGCTTGTGAATCTGCGATGAGTTTGAAATGAGAACATCTTTAAAATGCTTGCGCAGTTGTTTCTCTCATCAGTACCATAGTATGATTTGTATCATTCAATGCATCAGATATGAAATTAGTGATATTACACTTGAATTGGTATCTGAAATCGGATGGGTTGAATTTGAATATGCAAGATTCCAACTTATACAATGATGTAATAGTTGTGAGGAGTAAGAACTAATCCGGTGGGGGAAAGAGAAAATGCAAACAAAAGTGCCACACATCTTGAACCCCGTGAGGAATCTAATTGATAAAAAATGCAAATGTGATACATTGGTGTTCTTTTTATCGAGCACATCGTATTGAACCAACAGTCCCAACTAACGATCACAATTGACAGCTATTAACGCAACTATCACTAACTAATTTATAACTAACAGTAACAACAAACTGACTGACTGGCCTATGCAATTCGCTAACATTTAATAGTGATTAATGAGAAATCTTCATGCAGATATGGTACATTTGCCACAGGAGGTTGTGACGGTTTTGTTAATGTATGGGACGGAAACAACAAAAAGAGGCTATACCAGGTTCTCCTCATTTGCCTTGAGTGATTTGAGAGGTCAAATTCTTCTTATGGCACTGCATCAATTTCTAAATTGCCATTTCTTGTTGCAGTATTCAAAATATCCAACTAGCATTGCTGCACTATCATTTAGCAGAGATGGACGCCTCCTGGCTGTTGCATCAAGTTACACATTTGAAGAGGGACCTAAAACGTAAGTTTTCCATCCTCCCATTTTCTCCATTCTCTCTATCTCTCCCTGGCTTCAACCTGTTGTCCGTATCTTTTGCAGCAATGAACAAGATGCTATCTACGTTCGCAGCGTGAATGAGATTGAGGTCAAGCCAAAACCCAAAGCCTATCCCAATCCTACAGCTTGATTCAATGGTTCCTAATATTAAGTTTGAAAATTAGAAATTTCTTGTCGTATTTTAACTGTGTACTCTGTTCACATCTTTCGTGTGAACATCCTTGTGAAGCTCTAGCAACTTTCTAGATACGTGCTGGTTAACATTTTGACATTTATATTTTATGCGTCCAAATTTCCCTTCAATGTAAATAATTGTTAGGTTATTATTATTATTATAAGGACCGGGTGACTACTATTGTTATGCTTCTACTCACAATTTCGTACCAACTCTAACAGAGACACATGTCCCTTGGTACCAACTCATCCATCCGTATCATTGATAAGTGGCGATTATCAAAATAAATTATTAAGAATTAAAATCAGTGATGTATAACATTTATTATTTTAATTTAATTCTACATCAATTTATAATTATTACATTTGTAATAATAATAATAATATTATCCGTAACATTGATGTTTATAATTATTTGTAATTTTAAATTGATATCAAAATCATCATACATATGAGGAGAGTAAAATTTAGGTTTTCATTCCAAAACAAAAGATTGTATTTTGGCGAACTAAAAAGCAGTTATGCTACAAACAATATAGCTCAACGGCCCTGCAATATAAGTGACCCCTCAAAAACCAGAATATGCTTATGAAATCTCACCGCATCTATATTCTTCTCGGATCCCAAGTTCCCAACTCCTTATTCAAACTCTTGTTCTTTCCCAATCTTTCCCAATGTGGTCGATAATTACTCTGTTTAAGATACTAGAACGTAAAGTCAATGGCCTTTAATATAATTGCAGGGCCTGAATAATGATTGTGACTGCCTTATATAGACTCAGTCTTTAAAACTACGTTACCCATTCCAAAAGAAGCATGTTTTTGCCTTTAATAAGCCTCGCCCAAAGGTATCAAAGTTTCCATATTATCTCTGCGAGATCTACCCATGGAAGCACTCCCAATCTTTAAATATGACAAGCACTAATTTGGATTGGAACATCCATATTGGTATCAGTTTAAAATTTGCAAACCGTATCTTAATAACTTCTCAAGTCTAGTTAAATTTTAAGGTAGGCAGGCTGCATGAGTTGGTGGGTTATTCACTTTGTAAAACAGACACCGCATACAAAAGATGGACGCCACATTCAATTTATAATTCTATAGCTGGATAAAGAGAAAATGACATTAACAACACAAATATACTTCAATTTCAAAACTCAAGTTTTATAATTGACTTAACTAAATCCCACAAAATTAACAAGTTCTTCAAAAATTAAAACATCCTGGCATCATTATAATTCCCAATGCAATAATCTAAAACAGTGGACAGATAGATGCTGATCCTTCAGCAGTACTGCAACACCAAAAAGGACTTCAATTGTTTTAGCGATACTGCAACACCAAAAAATGGTGGGAAGAGTGATGAGAACCCGTGTTATAACAATCACAAATGGTTAGAAATCTGCACTAGGAAGTAGAAAAAGAAATCCAAATAATCACCTTAATGAAGCCAATTTCCTTGGCATTGCTACGGAAGCACTGCCTGCAACACATAAGTCCGTACTTCCTGATCAATCCATGAGGGTTCCCACACACACGGCTGAAATGGTACAACAGTTTATCACAATCAAATAATATTATCAAGTAACTAACAAACCAAAATTTAAATGCAACAATAACTAAATCATACTATTGTTTTCATACAATAATTACGGTATAACAACCTGGAACTTACAACAAAAAATTACTTGGATTTGTACAAACATTAAAAGCAAATACTCAGTTGGACTATTCTTCAAAAAAACGTGAAAATAAGGGTAGCAGAGCCCCATTTTTTTTCTTCAAATTAAGATATATATGTCGATGCAAGAACAGAAGTTCAAATAGAATTTGATATTTAAGAGGCCATAGAAAGACCCTTCCAATGATTAACAGCATAAACTCTGCTGAGGAAACAAAACCTCAAGCACATGAAAAATAGATTCATTTCACAAGTTGACCTGGTTCTTCTCCATGATGGAAGCAAGTAACTAACAATGGATACAACTTCAAGAAATTAAAAGTGCAACAAAACCTAAAATGGCAATTAACAAGTTTCTTGAGCCGTGAAGAATACAGTGTACTCAGAGGAGGATGCCAATGGATGGATACGGGAGCCACCAAAAGGAAAAAAATGTACAGAAAAATGTCTAATAATTTTTATTTTGGCCCCATAAAATGTATTACTTGCTTCTATAAAACTGATTTTTAAGAAAATAAATGTAGAAAGATATAAGAGGTAAAGCAATATAAATAGGTACTAATTTTAATCATTTATCCTTCTAATTATCATCACTCCTTTAACACTAAGCAAAGAAAAGACACAACATATTTTGAAAAGAAAACACAGTCCTACATGCTATATACTATTTTGGGGGTTTAATTCTTAATTGAATATTTTGTATAAGCTTAAACCGTTTTCTTGTCCTCACTACAAAAAGCATCTGGATCCACCAGTGAGTGTACTCCCATTAACAGTTACAGAAGTTGGTGAATCAATAATAAATGGAAAAGCTCATAAATTTTCAACATCAAGTCGAATATCCTCTATCTATCTATCAATCTAAATATATATATACTAAAGCGGAACAAAACAAGTATCCAACGCAAAGGCATCTATTTAGAGTCCCCATTGTGGATTTTCTTTGCTTTTATATAATAAACTTAACAAAATTATATATAAAAACGAGTAGGCTAAACAAATCTTAGCATACACAAACTCCGCAAGGCATACAGTTGTAGTAAAAAATACGGATCAAAGATTGAATGGATTTACATAAGAGAGAAGTAAAAGAGGTAACATGAAAGAAAGACTTAAAAGTAAAAGAAAAAAGGATGAAGAGATACAAGCAGTATGATGGATCAAGTAGTGAATGAAGGAAGTAAGAGGGAGATACCAGGTGCGAGAGCCAGGACCGTAGGTTTTGGGGTGAGAATTCCAGACATTAGAGTGACCCATGATCGTCGATTTGCTCCTCGGAGATTGGGGAAGATGGGGAACGCAGCAGCCTCAAAACCCTAGAAACTCAGTCGCACAACAATATGATAGACGGCCATCTATATATATAACCTCACACATACAGGACAATTTGGTTTCGATTCTCAATATCGTTTTTTTTGTTATGTCAGAAAAATAAAGTTAATTTTTTTTTGTTTTGCAAAATCAAATTCCCAGTAATAAATTTAAAATAAATAAATAAATAAATAGATATTTTTGTAATTTATTTTAAATTTTAAATTATTATTTTAATGTTCGATTATGTAGATAAATAAAATCGATTTGTATTTTGATATATAATTTATTTTTTATAAATACATCATTATTTAAATTACCACTTTTCAAAATAAAAAAACACGAATAAGATCCAAATCGTAAAAATATTAACGATTATAAAATTTGATTTTAAAATAAATAAGATTACTTTTATAAGTGTGATAAATAAAAAACAAAAAATACAACCAAATAAAAATTAATAGTTCATTATATATGATAATAGATTAAGGAGTGTGCATTGATTGGATCAACGCAACTAACTAAACTCTGATAGAAACAACAAAATAGTTTCCATAGGAGTAAATTGGTGAAATAGTGATCATATGTTTCACAAAATAGCAAAACTCTTAAAAAAGTTGGATAGTAGATAAAAATTAGATTCAATCCATTTTACCCAAGCCACAAAACTTAGTTATAAACAATTAATTTGCTATTTTATGATGATACACTTTAGTTATTTTGATGACAAGTATTTTTATACAGTTTTTATAACGTTGCAACTTTAGTTATATTAATGCTTACGGTGTAAGTATTTTATTATTTTGATATTTTCTTTAACTGTATGTTTATGTATACTAGATGCTAACAAAAATAGTGATTGTATCATCTTTTCATAAATAATACGATGGTTCATCATTAACAATTTAACTAAAAAAATAAAGTTTTTTGTTCACTCTTAAATTATTAAAAGTCTCTCCAAATATACCTCGAAATTAACAAATTCAAATGAGTTTTTTTGTTGTCAAAAATAACTTTGGATTAGTCAATCCGCAAACCATTGTAAGTGAGAGAAAAAATTCTTAAAAATAATGTGGTTAACCTAATATCCTGCTCAATCAATTCAGAAAATTGGTGGTTTGACCTAATCTGCAAAAAGTGTTTTTTATTTTTATTAAATCCAACCTAGTGATGCATCGAGGTTTTTATTTTACCAACTTAATCCAGTATTCCCTACATAGTTTGAGTTCTTATTTTTGACAAATTCGACTTAGAGTGACCCACGTACAACCCTATATACAATGAGTCATTCCTTTTTCATAATTTTCTTTTCTCATTTTTTATTTTTTAAATGTTACAATTGATAAATAATTAAATTATTTAACTCAGTTATAACTATAGTTTATGAATATATTGGAAATATAAATACATGTCAAAATATTTATTTCATTAATAATTTTACAACTAAATTGACTAATGTAATTTATAAGACCCAATTCAATTAACAAATATCAAAATTATTAGACTAATATGATGTCCTGAATTTATTTACAAATCTAAAACATCACATCTGTATGTAAATTTATTTATCACTCAATCTAAAAAAAAAATATCAATATAAAATACATTTTAAAATCAAACTAATTAATTAAATAAAAAATAAGGACTAAAATGATTAAGAATATATATATATATATATATATATATATATATATATAAAATGAAGTTTGGATTTGGTTAGACTTTTTTTTTTTTCAAATGATATTTGTATTTA
>NC_021167.2:258620-265239 GCF_000331145.2 Cicer arietinum | reverse complement strand
TATATATATATATATATATATATATATATATAAGTTTAAATCACAATAGTTCGTGAATTTT
The DNA here is from genome assembly GCF_000331145.2 of Cicer arietinum. Taxonomy (NCBI): domain Eukaryota; kingdom Viridiplantae; phylum Streptophyta; class Magnoliopsida; order Fabales; family Fabaceae; genus Cicer; species Cicer arietinum. The sequence goes on along the minus strand of NC_021167.2, from coordinate 265,178 downwards.
TTATGTGTCACTGAGTTTCATCCTCTATTAACTTCATAATTCATATGTTGCACGACATTAAATCACTCTCACACATACACATCAACCAAATTGAAATGAATCTTTTTTGCTATAAGTATCAATTAATTATTTCCATGCCTTTTCCATTTATAAAAAATAAAAAAAAGATAATAATTACTTTCTTTCTATTTCCGAAACTAATTACCTAAGTGATTCTCGCGTATTTGTTTGTTTTCGCTGACAGATAATTTGAAATTCACACACACTCACATCATTATTTAATGTCATACATCATCCTAGATATAATCCAAAACAACAAGAGGTACATTTGATTGACACATAACAAATTCAGAACTACTGTACTTTTAGTATTTTGAAATAATTCAATTACCAAGTTGTATTTTCTACTTTGTTGTTATCTATTTAAAATGCAAATACATCACAGTCAAATATCACTTTTGTTAATAATTTAAAAAATGTAAATATACACCTGAATAAACGGTTGATAAAATAAAGATATTCTTTGTTTTTTTATAGAAATTTCACAATAAATACATTAACTTGATGTGTATCAATACATTTGATCTCTAAATTAATAATTAAGTGAATTTTAAAAAAATTGATTATTTAAATAATTATAATAATTAAATATTATTTAATAAAAGTATCAGCGAAATATAACAATTGAATTTTTATTATTTATAATAGTCAAATTCAAATATTTTTTAAGATATCATGTAAAAATAGTATAATATATTTATAAATAATAAAATTATATTTTCTCATTAAATGATCTTTCATAAAATATAAAAGTTGATAAATAATTTTATATTTACAAAAATGATAAATTTTTAAAAAATATTTGTTAATTTATTAATTTAAAGAACAAGTATATTAAAATTTTGTACAAAGCTTAAAGGTCTCATTTGTGTTGTTACAAGAAACTATGAGAAAAATATAAAATTTGAGTAATTAATAACTTTGAAGTTAAGAAGGAGAGTAATTATCCTAGTTTGGTGCGCAGTGGCAGTGAGCGAATAGGTTGGCATGGTTGTGAATTGTGATGGCTTCATCTTCTTCTTCTCAACCGGTATTTTTAATTTATCATTTCTCTCTCACTTTTCTTTTTCTTCGTATTCTCAATTTTGACTCTCACTACGATCTATATATACTTATTCTCAGGAATGTTTATTATCTGAAGAAGATTTCGACTTAATCCATGGCTCTGAATCTGGTTGGGTCCAAGCTCGAACTTCATGCCATCATCTCGCTTACTTATCCTCTGATCTTACCCACATTCCAATCCCTAATACTCCCTGCAACAGGTTCTTTTTTCTATTACATCACATCACACGCTTTTGCCCCAATTTTATCATTATAGCGATTATATTTTGTTATTGCAATGCTCAGCTATTTCTGCTCAATTCCGGTTACTGCTTTTTTGGTTAATTATTTCTTTGATCAAAATATAACATCTTTAAAGCACAATTAATTTAAATGTTATTGATAATAGTAATAATAATAATAAAATTGAACATTTTATTTTTCAGGTGCCAACACCCAACTGAAAACTGGCTTTGTTTGTCGTGTAAGGAAGTGCTATGTGGCCGTTTTGTGAACAGGCATATGCTCCAGCATTTTCAGGATACTAATCACAGTGTTGCCCTCAGTTTCAGGTACTGATGCGTCTTTTTACTTTTTGTGCCCTTTGACACCCTAAATTTCTTGTGCTGCTTCATTTATTCGCTCATTTTGTCAAACAGTGATCTATCAGTATGGTGCTTCTCTTGCGACGCTTACTTGGATGCTCAAGTTATTCTGCAATTACGTTCTGTTCATGAAGTCGCTTACATATTGAAATTTGGTGAGCCTCCACCGCTTGGAGCAAATCAACCTCCTGCTTCTGGAGATGACCAGGCTGAAGCCTGAAGGTTTGTCTAGGAGTTGACCATGGTTTATTATCTGAATATCATGTAGTTTTGGAGAGTATTAATGATTCTATACAATTGAGTTTGGATCTTGATAAGTCCTACATCACATTTGGATTAGCTGTTTTATATTTTCGCTTATTTGAAGTAGTGCCTCGTAAAATATCTTGTTTGATGTTTGAATGTCATACAACTCTGGAGAGTCAAAGGATTTTTATTGGCAATTCAGTCTATATGATTTTGGTTGTCCATGTTTTGCCTACAATAAGGAATTTTAAATTATAACGTTTAGAGAGTGGAAACTTAGGTCTACTATAGTACAAATGCTTAATTACAATTACCTGTTTTGCTCCCTCCTACGCTAATGTACGTGTTTCAGATATTTGGAAGTGCCAACATTATTCTCTTGATAAATTGAAAAGAAAACTAGATATAAGAAAACAGAAGAACCAGATCACAAGTGGTTGTCATGGCTTCTATGACCGAAGCTTTGAAAACTTCGAGGATGGACTGAAGATAAAACTAAAGATGATAGAGGAAAGAAGCAACACTAAAGATGGAAAATGAAACACTTTGATCAAATGAAGTGTTTAATGAAAGTAGGGTTGGGAAAGAACATTTCCACTAAGTGAAAAAAATGTTGACAATAACATTTTTGTCTTTGGACAATGGATTTGGCTCCTCTAGAGGTTATCAATTCTCATGGAAAGAATACATCAACATTATTCTCACTCTTTCAAGTGGGTATGACGTTGAACATGTTATCGTTGTGGTATAAAATAGAATCTTTATCTAATGAAATTCATTATTGTACAATGAATTTTTATTTTCCTCTTTATACTGGTATGTGTTTTTAATACTAAACAATGATGAGAAAGTTCGTAATATTTTACATTGTTCCTGGTATGTGTTGTGCCTGATTGAATGTGCACTTTCTAGTTCGACTGGAAGCATTCATGCTTCTAATGTAAGTGCTCTGCATGTGGTGTTTGTGTTCTTTGTGACCATTCCATGTTTCATGTATGTACTTATTTAGCATTCTTCAAGATATGTTTAGCAACTTCAGCTGTATGTCCTATGTGGATTGGTTGTGTATGCTTCTGTTTGCATTGATTAATTTAAAGTGACATCTTAATGTAACAAGATGGCATCTCCTACACAAAACTCTCTCAATGCTTGAACCATGTATTTCTCTGATTTTGACACAACCATTTTTCTTTGATGAAGCAACCCTACGGTTAGACAACAGTTATTTGAGCCATTTGGCATATTTGTTTAATGTTTAATTTGTCTAGAGTGTGGGGCATTTTCTCATGTTGTTTTAGTTGTTTCTTTGGGTGGTGCAAAGAGGTAAGGATCTTTTGCAGTGAGCGCTATATGCTTATGGTTTTAGAGGAATGCCAGAATTGAGAGTTCTTAAGGATATTAATTTTTATGTAGATTCTTTATGAGAAAGTGATATTCTTAGGCTCGTTATGATACTATGCTAACAGTTGTTTTGGATGGTTTTCTTTTGTTCGTTTTCCCTTTATCCTTCTATCCAAAGACTCAAGTGGATGTATTATTTAGTCCACTGCTATGTACTTCTTTCTTTCTTTCACTGCACTAAACGATTTATTTTCTGTTTTTCCATTCAAATTTAAACGTGTAAGTCTCTTTTCTTCGATGCTTCTTTCCTAAAAATATGCTTTTTATATTTTCTGTTTATATTCGGGTAATGTTTTATGAGAGGTAATGTTTTAAACTTTCAAATGAAACATAGCTCAGAGGTTTTAAAATTTTAGGTTAGTTAATTTGAAGTTTTTTTGGCAGGCCAAGTCATGTTTCATTGTTTTCATATCATGCATTTTGATTATATAGGGTGAATCTACTTTGCAATTCATTTGAAACTACGGGCTGCTACTCCAAATAAGTTGAATGCTTGATGGATGTTAACTAGTATGTTTATACAAGAATTCTCCATTTTCTTATAAAATTGTTAGAAGGGTCGGCATAATTGGTAGGCTAGTACATCTGAAAATTATTTTAAAACTTCTGTAGAAGTTATGTTTAGTAATTTGTTTTTGCTGTCAAAGTTTTTGCACGGTAGATTTTGTTTTAATAAGTAGTGAATTAATAGTTAGATTAATTTTTTTGGGTTTGAATTCAGAATCTCTTTCTTATAACATTTGTCTGACGTTTTTTAACTCACCAACTAAGTTACACGCTAGATTGATTTGATTTCTATATTTATTTCAATGAAGAGATAACATTACATGTATATTAAGTTCTAATCATGCAACATGTTAATAAGTTTTGCTTTAGTTTATAATTTTTATTTTACAAAAATATTAGGAAAATGCTAATGGATTCGGTTCGTTAAAAATTTAAACATTGTGTTAGGACATATTAACAAGATAAAAAATATTATTAAAAAACTAAATAAGTAATTCTCGGTACACATTTACTTCATCCATTCGACGAATCTTATACCAATTGTGCGCAAGTATTGTTTAGTAGATAAATTCTTATTGGAGTTCATGATGTTATACGTAATTAATAATTAATCATTATTTCATCACTTCATCTAAACATCTATGATAAAAGGGAAAACATGCAACTATGATACGCCTCATTTCTTATTGGATCAAAATGTTTGGAGTATTCACAGGGGTTAAAAACTCAATAAAAAAAGGCATTTCTTACCCAAAAAAAAAATAGACGTTGCAAAGAATAAATAAAATATGATAAGAAAAAGAGAGAAATAAAAAATACGGAGAATAAAATGATTGGTTTATTGATTGATTGATCCAACCCGGAAAGAGAATGAAGATTGGGAACAGATCTGATCTGAATTTGAGCTGAATCCGTGCAAAAGCAATTAGTAGTAACCTTTCTCAAATCTCATAATTACTTATTATTTTAGATATAGATGGGCGAAGAAGTAAGTGATGATGATATTAATAATAATAATAAATCGAATCCAAAACTGACGATTTTCCCTCTTATAGCTCTAATCTTCTACGAAGTTTCTGGTGGTCCTTTCGGCGTTGAAGATTCCGTCAGAGCCGGTGGTGGTCCTCTTTTATCTCTTATTGGTTTCTTCTTTTTCCCTCTTATTTGGAGCATTCCTGAAGCTCTCATCACCGCCGAACTTGCCACCACTTTCCCTCACAATGGTGGCTACGTTCTTTGGATTTCCTCTGCTTTTGGTCCCTTTTGGGGTTTTCAAGAAGGCTTTTGGAAATGGTTCAGCGGTGTCATGGACAATGCTCTTTACCCTGTTCTCTTCCTCGATTACTTGAAACGTTCTTTTCCTATCTTTAACCTAATCATAGCTCGTATCCCTGCTCTTTTAACCATTACCTTTTCACTTACTTACTTGAATTATAGAGGCCTTCACATCGTTGGTTTCTCTACTGTTCTTCTTGCTCTTTTCTCCCTTTCACCCTTTCTCATCATGGCTCTTCTTTCTATCCCAAAACTCAGTCCAAGGCGATGGCTTGTTGTTGATTTTCACAAAGTGGATTGGCGTGGTTTCTTTAATAACATGTTCTGGAATTTGAATTATTGGGATAAGGCTAGTACACTTGCTGGTGAGGTTGAAAATCCAAGTCAAACATTCCCGAAAGCACTTTTTGGAGGACTTGTTTTGGTGGTCTCTTCTTATTTGATTCCACTACTTGCCGGAACTGGCGCTTTGAGTTCCTCTCCAAGTGAATGGTCTGATGGTTATTTTGCAGAAGTGGGGATGTTGATTGGTGGGTTTTGGCTTAAACTTTGGATTCAAGCTGCTGCTGCAATGTCTAACCTTGGATTGTTTGAAGCAGAAATGAGCAGTGATGCTTTTCAACTTCTTGGGATGAGCAACATGGGATTGCTTCCAGCTATATTCTCCTCAAGGTCAGCAATGTTTTTGTGCCATGTTTCAATTCTTTCTTTCTCTTTTCCAAGTGAAAATGAAACTAAATTCAACTATGTTTACTTTTTTATAATTCTAATTACATTTGTATGGTATCTTTCTTTTTATTAGCTTGTATATAACCAACACTTATTTGTTTTTAAAAATGGATTGAATCTTTGAAGAGTTTTCCTTAAAGAGGATTTGTAGTGTCTTTAGTACCTAGTACCTACCATTTAGACTTAAATGGATGCTGGATGAGTTTTTTAAATGTTACTATCAATTGCTTGAATGAAAAGGTTACAACAATCTAACATTGATTTGGTGCAATATAACTTATAGGTCTAAGTATGGGACGCCCACTGTTAGTATTTTGTTCTCAGCCACTGGAGTTATCTTATTGTCATGGATGAGCTTTCAGGATATACTAGAGTTCCTAAATTTCTTATATGCTATAGGAATGCTTCTTGAGTTTGCTGCTTTTATAACTTTGAGACTGAAGAAGCCAAATCTTTGTAGACCTTACAGAGTTCCGTTGCAAACATTTTGGGCAGTCATGCTTTGTGTGCCTCCTTCTTTGTTACTTATTCTTGTTATGTGTCTGGCTTCTTTGAGAACGTTCTTTGTGAGTGGAGCAGTAGTAATCGTGGGATTTATCTTGTACCCTATCTTGGTTCAAGCCAAGAATAAAAATTGGTTACTATTTGAAACTGAACAACTTTCATCACCTTCCGATGGTCGGCAGGAATG
>NC_021167.2:220444-258136 GCF_000331145.2 Cicer arietinum | reverse complement strand
AGGAATGCCATCCAATTGTTTCAGAACTGGTTGACCTAGAAAACAAGGATGCTGAGCTTCTTGTGAGCTCACCGTTGCCTATTGTGGAAGAAGAATTGTCTTTATTACTAAGTGATTCCAAGCCAAACTAGCAGTATCTTGTCTTGACATATTTTTCGTCTGACAATTCATGTGATATTGTTGAATATTTTGGTCTTCTTGGGCATTGTTCAGGTAGCAAGTTATGGATATGGTTTTCTATTACTCAGAAACTCATTGATGATAACAGTACACAGTAACGCAGGTAAAACAAATATTCAAAGAGCAGAGACGGGGTTGTGGGATGGCTGAATAGTGAACAGTATAACATCAAATCTTGTGTGTTGTAACCTTGCTTATTATATTTTGCATTTGTTATTACCATCAATTATACAAAGAATTGTAGTTAATTTTGCTCGTTGAAAATACTTGGTGTATGTTTGGATAATATAGAATTGTAGTGGCACGGTAGGTTACAAGTAGAAGCTACCCTATGGAAAGATTAGTGAATGCACAATGGAAGCGCCGAACTTGGATGAGGTTAGGTGTGATTCAGAATTGCATACAAGAAATACTATTTCCACTAGTGTGATCCTATGGTCCTATCACAACTGATGATGTTTAAGCTAACAAGGGAGATGTTTGTTTCCTTGCAAGGTTCAGAGGATAGAAGGTCGCATTAGCTTAAGTTTGCAGCTAATAACCCTTTGCCATTTATGAATATGTAACTCATCTAGTTAGGAGTTGCTTTGTATTCCGTGTTTAGGTTTTTATTAGAACATGTTTTATAACTATAGCTATTCTAGTTTTAGTTGAAGTTTTAATTTACAAAGCCTTTAATCCATGGGAAAATGTAGCTCTTAGATAGCAATGTGTTATTACTACACCATGTTATTTCCTAAGTGCTTCTTACTTTTTAGATAGCAACCTGTTACTATAGTAACTTGTTAAATTTCTTACTTCTTTTTTCTCATGGGAACTGGTTGTATATCAACCTGATCTCTTTTATTACTTTATTAAAATAAAGATACATTGTTTGTTACTTATTATCTTGAATTTAGTTAATGGTGAGCAATAAAACTTTTTTTTTTTTTTTGCATGTGATGGTATAGTCTTTGGAGTTTTCATCCTTTAACTTGAATGAATGAACGTACAGTGGATTTAATTTGAATGACTTTTTAATTTGTTTAGTAAAATAACTGAATTTCAGTCAGCTTACTAAAAAATATAAAAAACAAAACAGGTAAATATAAATATTCAAAGAGCAGGTAAAATTTGCTGAATATCAGCAGAAAGGTCTTGATACAAGTAAAAGTAAAGCAATGTGTAGCTCTGTCTTCTCAGCAAAGCAGCATTTTAAGTTTTTTTTTTTGATATATCTTGATCCATCATTCATTTTATTTTGCCTGATGTTGCACTTCTACGTAGCAGCCTGCTACAGCAATTCTTATTTTTCTTTTGCATTTGCTCTTTCCATGTTGACTCGTACTATCCAAGAGACTACTTTTAGATTTATTAAAATGTGATGTTTGTTGACCATCCAAGTACTGACAAAGATCATTTGTGGTGAACTCGGTAATTACTCTTAATGCCAGTTGGCTTTAAGTTCTTAAGGAGTCTATAGTTGGCAAGAGTGAGTATATCTTTTGAACCATTTGATGATTGTAATTTTTACTCTAGTGAAATTAATTTTACCTCACTTCAATATACTAATTTCACCTCAATGTCTTATTAGTTGGAGTTTATTCTTCTGCTTGCTTTGCAGATATAATTCTTCAAATTTCAATCATGGTCGTATTAGAAGTCATTAAATATGGTTCAACAGAATTAGCTTCTTGGGGACTTTTTAGGGAATTTAGCTCATTTTAAGTGAGAAGTTAGTAAAGTGAATGAATCAATGATTAATATTGTAATCACCCATGATTGGTCATGCATGTGCATATAATATCAACAACTCATTTAATCATCAATGATTAATATTATTCACTTAATTTTTTAAAGTGATTTGTTCACTTTAGATGAGACAAATTCCTTTTTAATAGCTTATCTTTCAAAGTATAGTAATTTTTTATTTGTGTTTACATTCACTACAAGGGAGTTGATATTTAAACAGACTCTATCTCTGGAGTAACGCCACAAGCTCCAACAAGAGAAAAGGTGATTGATAACTATAGTATTAGTCTTTCAGGGGAGGGTATTGATTATTGATAAGTGTAGAAGCATGTACGAGATCATTAGGGAATACAATGACATGGTGATTACCTTCCAAGACAAAATGAAAAATAGGGGCATCATTTCAAATACTGCAGTTGATTAACTAACAAACTATATAATAATAATATCTTGGAAAGTTCTTACTTTCAATCTGTATTTTTTCTCTGCATTTAAAAGTAAGCTCGACAATTCTGCTCGCTGCTTGCTGAAAATTCCCACTACTCACGAATTCAGCCAAATTAAACATAAAAATTAGGATGCAAACCATTTCTATCATTAGGTTTTCCCAAAGCATTTTAAATTTTAGGCAAATGTGTTTCTTCAGTTGTGAAACAAATGAAGCCTCAGAATGATAAGGGTTTTTCTTTTTTCTGAAGATAATATTCAGGAATCAGAAATAAAGTATTAAAGCCTTTTACTTTATATGAGTATTTAAGAACAAAAAAGAATTACTACAAGATACGTTTACTTAACATGATCCTAGTCAGAAACACTTGCTATGCAGCCTGCAACCAGAGACAGATGCTAATATCACCTTACTACATTACATTGCATATATTATATATATCGACATACAAGTGTATTCTACTACTTAGATTCATTTTGTGGCAACCATACATCTCTGATACTGCTGCTAACTGCCCAAGTAAAGAAAGCTTCTTCATATCATAGCAATCTGAGGAGACCAGTAGAATTCTTCTTCTACCTTTCTTAGCATCCAAAATCATAAGGAACCAGTCCTTTCAGTTCTGGACCGTTGAGTCTGTTATTTTCAAAACTGAAACACAAGTAGGAAACAGATATTTACTTCAGCTTCAAATGTTATGAATACAAGTTTAAGTGACTATTCTAAGAAACAAGACACTTTGCAAAAGTATTAACTGTAATCTCATCTTCAAAGATTTTTATTCAAATAAATTATCTCATGCATATCAAACATGGTCATCTAATCTTAGTTGGGTAATAAAATATACACACTAAAGTGGTGGCAAAAATTTCCAGACACCTCATACAGATGAGACTTGCTAGGATGCAAAGTATTAGTTACTGAAAGATATACAGATGTATATTAAGTGAAGATGCTTGATATTTTCTTCCAGATTCATGTTGGAATTCAACAAATGTTTTCAGAACCATGGTGTTGTCATACTAAACAATAATGTTTTTACTCTACCAGCTGAAACTGACAATTTGACATGCTAGGTATATAATACGAGGGAAGTATTGTCTGCTCTGAATAGTTAATTAAACTAGTAGATTTATCGGGACATGTTGGTTTATATAAAGGAATTGTTGATTTTACTTCAATGTTCATAAGCCATTGATTGGAGCTGTTAATATGAAGAAGACTACTAATAGAGGTAAGGCAACAAACAATTGGAAAGAGTTAATGTACCTTTCCGGTGGGAAAGATCCGAAGTTGCCATCTACTGGTATTGTTCCACAGAGGTCATTATTGGAAACATCACTGCACAATCGGTGTTTCAAATTAGCTGATAAATCAACTACAAAAAAAAAAAAAACAAAAAAGTCATAGAAATAGAAAGTTACATGATTTTGAGATTTTGAAGACGGGTGAGTTCTCTTGGGATGGATCCTGTGAGCTTGTTGTTGTTTAGCCGTCTACATCATGAAGATGAGCAACACAATTGAGACAGATGAGATGATTAAACTTAATAAAACTCGTAATGTTAAGTTTTTGGTGAAAGAGACTTACAGGAATTTGAGTGAATTCAAGTTGGCAAAGGAGTTTGGAATATTTCCTTCAAGTTTGTTATCATATAAATCCATACTAATAAGGTTCTTTAAGTTTCCTAACTCTTCAGGAATCTTTCCGTTAATGTTATTGCTATACAACTCCCTGCAAATGCAATGAATTGGATTTGAGAAAAAGTAATTTAATAATTAGGGAAGAGTAGCTAGCTTAGCTTACAGGTATTGGAGGTGGGTTAGTTGGGCCAATTCGGGTCCCAAAGATCCAGATATGTTAGAATTGCCCAAGTCTCTGAAAGAGAATAAAAAAGGTATTAGAAGAACCCTAAGTAAGAAGTAAGAAGAAAAAAAGGAAAGAAGAAGTGAAGTTAGAACTTACAAGCGAATAACGTGATTGTTGGAATCGCAGGTAACGTGGAACCAAGTACATGAGTTAACAAGAGTTGGGTCCCAGCTCTGAAGGACGTTGTTGGGATCAGAAAGTCTGCTTCTCAAAGCATGAAGAGCGTTTCCTTCGGAGTTTGTTGAGAGGGATGAGATAGGACATTGGAGGAGCACAACAAATAACAAACACACACAAATCAAACAAGACATATTATTTCTTTTTTCTTTCTTCTTTCTTTGCGAGAAGCTGTGAGTGAAGGGAATAGAGAAGACAAAACTGAGAGAGAAGAAATAATAACGTTAAGAAGGAGGAAAGGAAAGGAAAGTCAAAAGAGAGGGGCTGATGAACATGACACGAACACAACCAATTAATTGAATTGATCAATCAGACTTCAACTTCACGCGTTTCCTGCTTCTACTGGGCCCCGCCCTTCATTTTTTATTCACTAAAAGTAAAACTACTTCACTTCATTATATCTACACTTACGCCTAAATTCATTGGACAATTTTTAAAAATTCTACCTATTCCTTAGGTCCTAAAATATGAGTTTTCTTTTTTAATTATTTGTCTCATTTTATAAGATTTATTTGAAATTTATATATGTGGAATTTCCTATCCACAAGACCGAGTCTTCGTAAGAAAGACCTCCTGTGCTTGATGTGATCAAGCTACAAAGAGTTGTTGGCATATTTTCTGGTTTGTCCGGAGGATAGTGTCCTGTTCATAACTCTTCAAAATAATAGTTATTAATCACTATTAAGCGTAACTTTGTAAATCATTTGATGGGTTTTACGGTAGAATATACTCAAGTGTGTTTAGATATTTAAAGTAAATATATTTTTGAATAATTATATATAAATTAGGTTTATTTTAGTAAAAGAAAAAGTAAAATATTGTAGACTAATACAATTCATGCAAAATATATTTAAATGTGAAATTGGTTTCTTCAAACTTTTTGATTTTATTGAAGTTGTTCTTCTAATAATATATTTGTTAAATAGTTACGTATTTCTTTATTGTTAAAGTTATAAATTTAAATATAATATTTTTTTTATTTTATATTATTTATATTAGTTTTGAAATATTAGATTAATAAATTTATATGTACTTTTTCACGTTTTTAATTTTATATGTTCATCGTAATTCTGTCAATCTCACTGTCGATCTAAGTTTGCACTAAAAAATATTATGTGTTTTGTGATATATCACAACATTCATTCGTAAGGAATAGTTTGTTAAGTCCAAAATATTGAAATAATTGATTCGTGTGTGCCTTGCTATTTTCAAATAATTATTTGACACGGTCATGAAACTTCAAGAGTGGTTGAAAAAAATTATAGGCACATAAAATTTATGAATGTTTAAGACATATAAAGTTTCGAGTGAATAATGAAATAGTTAGAAGTTATTTATTTCCAAATATTTAATATTATTCATTTTTTTTGTTTCAATTATGATTTGTGTTTTTTAATTATAAAAAGAAAAAAATATTATGGAAGACACATTCAACATATGGAAGAAAAAAAACTTATTTTCTATGCAGTAATATTGATATATGAACTTGAACATCTTTTATAATAATTAAAATAGAACCCTAAAATTCTTTATTGTGATGATTTGGAGATATTGGATGGTTTGTATTTTTGTTGTATGAGTTATTGAAATGAAAGTTTTGATGAGTAATTAGAACTTTTCAAATATATTGATAAGTCATTGAGTAATAAATTAAAACTGAAATTATATAATGTATGAAATAATTGTACTTTGACAAGTGAAAAAAAGTTTGCATTATATATTGAACAAGTGAAAAAGGTTTGCATTATATATTGAAGAAACAAAACATAATGGAATAGAAGATGAATTTGGAATATGTCAATAATTCTTCATTGTGATGATTTGAAGATATTGGATGATTTGTATTTTTTTTGTATGAGTTATTGAAATAAAAGTTTTGATGAGTAATTAGAGCTTTTTAAGTGTATTGACGAGTCATTGATTTGATAAATTAAAGTTGAAATTATATAATGTATGAAATAATTGTATTTGGGCAAGTGAAAAATGTTTGCATTATATATTGAAGAAACAAAATATAATGGAGTAGAAGATGAATTTGAAATGTGTCACATTAGAATTTTGGTGAGTTGACAAATATTGGAGGATGTGACATAGATGGAGAATTTTAGAGTTCTGTTTTAATTATTATAATAAATAATAAATAATAGATAATAGATAATAGATTAATGATTTAATATTAGAAAAAATTAAATTTTTTGTTTTGATAGTCGACATTTATAAATTTATTTTAGTTTTAAAATATTGAGCAAATCATCAAATTACTCTATTATTACGTGAGACACGTCTCAAACTCTATTAATATTTAAAAATAATTTTTATCAAATATTTTTTTTTCGTCAGTTAAGTCCCTCTAATAGTCTCCATAACAACGTAATTGTGTTGATGTGACACATTAACAGCCACTTATTAGTTATTTATTAAATTAATAATACTTTTTTTTCTTTCTTTTAGGGTTTAACCACATAATTCACATATTAACTGATTGCAGAGAAGTGAATAATTTTATATTCGATTATGTGTCTCAACATACCAAATGTTTATCTTCCTGTCATATGAATTCACATATCTTCCTGTCTAACACATTCAATAAGAATATTTTGGTCAATTAATTAATATAATTAGTGATTTTTTCTCTCAAAATTTATATACAGTTTAAAGGAAATAATAATATGAGGCCGTGAAATATGGATATAGTGGTATTAGAATAGAGTAAGCTAGTAATTAAATATGCAATGTATGAAAGAAAGAAGATGAAGCCACGTTATAAATTGTGACGTACGGATGGCGGTACTTGTTTGAGTCAAAAGAAGAAAAAGATAACATTGGTTTGAGAGTTGATTCATGGTGTTTTATTCTTTACACGCATTTTACTCGGGGAAGTGAGAGTAGACACTTGGATTCGAGAGTGAAATGAAATATAAAAAGTAGGAAGACATGATGATATGGTGATATATACTAGTAGTATTTATTCGCCTAATTGCAAGAAAATTGACGTACAATTTAGATGGACATTAATTGATTTCTGTTTTTGGTGAAAAAGTAGACATGTTAATTTGGAGGAGTGGGAAAAGCAAGGGTGTAGAAGCGCAGATTGATTTTCCGCATATAAATTATACATATTTGTGTTGTTGTATGCTCTTTTGGCATATATGTTGAAATTAAAAGAATTTATTCTCTATTTGATTCGTACTTGCGACCATTAAATAGAGAGCATTATAAATAAGCATCAGTACTGCACTCTGTGAAGTCATCCAATATTCATGGCAAGAGGAGGAGGAGGACCAGGCGTGGCTGCCAGATCAAACCTGTTGCTGCATCATCTCCGGTAATTAACTATTATTATTATCATTATCTTTAATTGAATGAATACTAATCACTCTCCTTGAATGGTCGCATCGCATGCATGCAGGAGAGCTAAGGGAGCGGAGAGTAGTACAGGGCAGCAGGTTCCAAAGAGTAGCAGTGGGAAGGATTCATGCTGGTGGATTCCACACCCAAGGACAGGAATTTACTTCCCTGCTGGCCATGACTGGGTAATGGAAGATGTTCCCGACGGCGCTGCCACCTTCGCCGAGACCTGCTGCTTCAGAAATATTTAAATACTCTCCTGTGTTCTCCACAAATCACAATCCTATATGCATGCATGCATGCATGCATCAATCAACTTAACTGGTTTAATTTCAACTCATGGATAGAGTGGTAGTAATATTCAAATAAACACCACTACTATATATATACCACCATCATGGATATATATCTGTAAATGAATGAATGTGAATGTGAAAATAATTTCACTAGCTAGCCTACTTCTCTGCCTTAAAACTTTTAATTTAAGATATAATAACAACTACGTAACTAATTGTAACTAATTGGTTCCACTTCCCTCTTTCATATTAGTGTTTTGGGATTTATAAAATTTAGTAATACTAAATCTCGCTAAGAAAAAATGTCACAACGGTGTAATGAACAGAAAAATGACCGATAAGAGGGCTTGACTAAACCATACATGGAGAATTATTAAATTAATATATGACTGAGACTTTAAATTTAATAAGAGGGTTTGGTTAACCATACATGGACAGGTCACGGTGTAATGCTTTACGAGATTGTATTTCGTGACATACAACATTTTTTGTTAAAAACACGCATTAAAATAAATGTAATATCATAAAATTAGTCCATCGTACATAGGATATATATATTGGAGTGGGAGAGAGGTATAAGACAATAGCTTTAGTGGCATATAATTGATAGAATTCAACCAAAAATATTGGGATTTGACCTGGACTGGCCAGGTCGAATTGGGCTCCACTGAGAACCTCAATCAGCTCTACAAAGCTTCAGAAGCTATCGCTCAAGCACACCTTTGGAGCATCAACTAATTTTCCCGCCATGGACATTTATTTTACTTTTCACTCACCTCATTTAAACACTTCAGCCCATGTTGTCCCTCGGATTAGAATTAGAGGTTAAAGCTCCCTTTCTATCTGGTTGAGAGGTTCAACATTAAGAATGGTTCCGATTCTACACAAACCTGCACCATTTTAAATCTTGGAAATGGTTGCAAGCACACATTCAACTGATGAGTAACAAAAAACTGGAAGATTTTAGTCAATGTCGAAGATATAGATTATTACCTGAAGGCGAAAGTCCACAATTTTATCTACATAATGTCATTGCTGAAGGACATATCTATGTATTAATAAATGATGATGATTGATTACTTGATAATGAAAAAGATAAGTGCATTGTTAAGCAAACCTTGATTAACTTTGAAGACAAATGGTAGTTGTTAGTAAGTTATTGATAGTTGAGATTGAATCAATAACTAAGTTAAACTTTATTAAACACAAAAGCAAGCATATGAAAAGAAGATAAGAGGGGGAAGGGGGAGGCAAGCTTTACTCGTGAAGGGGGATAAAACTAAATCTTCAATATGGTATGAGATATTGAGAGTGAGTCCCCTTATAAATAATACTTTTGCCTCCTTTATGCCAAATCCTTTTAATCAAGCTGCAGAAGAACAAAACTCACGTAGTTTTCTTATTACATTAGTAATAGATCTGTTAATTAATCAGGAGTGATGATTTCATGCCATTCCATTAATTGAGAATTTTAATGAGTTACAAAAGACAAAAACATGAAACTAGTAACCAAAAAACAGAGCTTGACAACATAAAACTAGTAAATAGTTACCACAACACAGAGCTTGATAAAAGACACTTTCTATAAGTTTAAAACAACAAGCATGAAATGCACTCAGACATCACACATGCCTGCAGGAATAATCTCTAATAAAGCTCCTAAAACAAAAACATATAATCAATATATGTTGTTCTGGTTACATGACTACATGACAAAACATAAGAGCAGTTTTTGCTGCACCTTTTCTTTTCTCGAATGCATTGCTATACAGTTTACTATCTACACAGTATTGATAGTTGACACCAACCCCTCTTCCTTCTTTATCTGTTCTTTAATTTCCCATCTTTATGTACAACCTAACCAGCAAGCATCCATGAGCAGACATACTGCTACCTTTTTCTTCAAATAAATTGCACTAAAGGAACACCCTCCATTTACTACTACATTGGGTGAACTACCAAACTCCGTACCCAAATATTATACCTAACATAATATTCCAAATTCTAGTACATCCTCAAGCAAATCATCCACAAACTCATGGCAATTCTCTTGCCATTATTTCTAGTAACCTACTTTTCTCCTCCTTGGAAACATGTGGGTCAATATTGCCAAGGTTTTTCACAAAACTGTTTGCCTCATCTTGCCGATTGTGCCTACAATACCAATCAACGATGGAGTTATAAGTATAGTGGTCTGGCTTACATCCCTGCTTGATCATGTATCGAATAACATTAACAGCCTCAACAAACATTGAGTCAGCAGCATATGTTGCAACAAATGTGTTGTAAGTTACAACATTGGGAACAAGTGCAGACTCTTTCATTTCAGAAAATATCCTCAAAGCGTCCTTCATCCTACCATTTCTGCAATATGCGTAAATAACAGTATTATATGAAATTTTATCTGGTTTCATACCTTTCTTCAGAACTTCCCTTAAAATTTCTTCTGATTTTTGAAACTTTTCAGAACGGCTGTACATATACATCAAGCTATTATATGTAGTCAAACTTGGAGTAAAACCGTTCTCGTACATGAAGTTCAAAATCTCATTGGCCTTGGACACCACCTGCTTCCTGCCATATATTGAAATCATTGCATTCAGAGTAGTTATGCCAGGTGAAATTCCTATTCTCCTTAATTCAAAAAAAGCGCGTTCTGTTTCCGTTAGGAGATCACACTTGCTACTTACTAGAACAAGGGTCTTCAACAGAACAGGATGTGTTTCAATAGAGCCAGAGTAAATCTCCTCACCAAGAGCTTTCATCTTTTCAATCTCCTTACCATTGGCATAGGCATTTAGTAGAGAAGAGTATGTTAGCTCATTAGGTTTACACCAACCATCCTTCATTTCGGCAATAATTTTTTCGGATTGTTCCCAAAAGCCTCCTCGAGCCAAGGCGGCTAAAACAGCATTATAGGTAGACAGATCAGGAGCCACTCCAGCTTCCAACATGCTTTTATAAACAGACATTGCTTGATCGATAGAACCACATCTGCTGTATGCACTAATTAGCGTGTTGAAGGTGTCCCTCTCTGGCACAAACCCCGATCTCTTCATCTCTTTAAATACTCCTGCTACCTCAGAGTCCATTTCGTTCTGTCCAAACACAGCCAAAAGTGTGTTCCAAGTAACAATATCAGGGGAACACCCACATTCCTTAATATCCTCAAAAACATTCATCATTTTCACAAATTTTCCTCGTTTACCATGCATCTTGATAAGAGCATTAAAGGTGCAAATATTTGGTTTGCATCCCTCCGCTTTCATTTCTTCATAGACTTTAAAAGCAAACTCATCTTTCCCCGCCTTCTCAAACCCCGAAAAAAGTGTGGTGTAGGTAAAAACATCCGGCTTAATCCCTTTCTCCACCATTTGAATTTTAAGTCGGGATGCTTCCTCCAACAAACCACCTCTAACATGAGCAGATATCAATGAATTATAAGTAACCGCAGTAGGAGAGAAGCCATTACTCTCCATGTCTTTAAGAACCTGCAGTGCCTCTTCCGGGCGCCTCGATTTTGCAAAAACATCCAACAATGCATTATATGTAACCCTGTCAGGGACAAATCCAGCTGACTTAATCATATCCAACACATTGACAGCTTCCTTGTATAGAGAACCGCAACGACAACAAGTTATAAGGGTATTGTAAGTGTACAAATCAGGAGCAACTCCATTTGTTTTCATAGATTCAACAAGAGAAGTAACACGAAACCAAGGCATTCCCATTTTTCCATAAACATTCAAAATGGAATTATAAGTAATGAGAGTGGGGGTGCAGCCATCTCTTTGCATCTTGTTGAACACAGAAACGGCATCGTTATACCTACCTTTACTAGCATAAGCAGTTATCAAACAAGTATAAGCATAAACGTCAATCTCAAACCCGTCGTTTTCAAGAGTTCGGAGCAAGGAAGCAGCGGATGAGACCCGACCCGCTTTGCCAAGAATGTTAACTATGACGGCAATTGCAGAACCAGTCAAAAGATTGGAACAACCGTGGTGGTTGCGAACCCAGTCAAAGACGGACAAGGCGAGTTCAGTTTTTTTTCTAAACCCTAAAGCCTTAATAATAGCGAGAATATCACGAGATAAATGAGTGGGATGTGGATGTGGTTGGATGAAAAGGGGACCCAAAATATGGTCGAGGTGAATGGAATCAACTGTGGAAGAGTGAAGTAAGGCATTGAGAATATGCTGACCTGAAGAAGAAAGGTGATGATTGCACCATGGCTTACCGGAGTTGGGGTCGGAAGAGGACTTGCCGATATGTAAACGAGTACGGGAGTGTGAAGTAGAATTGAAGTCATTAACAACAGTGGCAATTGAGGGTCTAGAAGTGGAGGGTGGTGGATATGGGAGTAGTAGAGGAAGACAAACCTTTCCTACCATCTCCATTCTCTTCTCTTCTCTTCTTTTGCGGGAACAACTATTTCATATATACAATATTATCGCTCAATAACGATAACTTTGAACCAGACCCAAACGGTAAGGATATTTTTACTTCATGGACCCCCGACCCACTTTCCTCTAGCCCAATTTTAGAGAACAACCCAGGCCCACCTACTGATTCGGTACCCATCCACACACAAATTATGTCAATTAACCCGAGAGAATCCAGGAAAAATACTCAATTTATTTTATAAGCCTTTTTAAATAAGAATAAACACCAAATTTAATCTCTCACAATTTTAATGTTACCTGATTTAATCTCCGACAAAATTTATTACCCAAGTCATCTTCCTTGATTGGTAGAAATTTGTAATCTACTTAAAAATTTCGCGAAGAAGCAATATCACATTGTTGTTCGGATATCAAGACGACATAATCAATATTAAATTGTAGGTTGAGGTTAATAACTCAACCCGACCAGAGTTCTTCCTTTTCGATAGAAGAGATCTGCGGATGCTGGCTTAATTAATTAATTACCCCTGAATGATGGCACAAGAATGTTTCATCAAGACATCAACGCATTGCACGGGGTTACTCGTAGTAATTAAATAATCATCTTGCCTTGCCCTCCATGAGCTGAGACAGTTCGATCAACAATGATGCAGAGAATGATAATAAAAAGGTACACGTAGCACCACCATATTTAACATCTCCAATAATTTCATAAATAAATTAAAAAGAAACATGTCCCAATAAAAACCTACTCGCTATAGCTTGTTGAAGAAATTACATCGTTCAAAACGAACTCTTCAACATAGACTTGTTCGGTGTCCATAGTACTAACAAAAACAAAACACTAAGGCTACTGTGTTGCAGGCCAAGATAAGACTAACTGGCCCTTAACATCACTTAAGGAAATGAGGGCTAATCAACCCAGCAATCTCAAGCATACCAACTTCATCTTTCCCTGCAAATATCTTCTTCAGCTTCTCATCACAGCGTATAAGCTTCTTGTTTTCAGGGTCCTGTGTATATAAACAAATAAAAAATTCCAGTTAAAACCAATCAATAGTTACACAATGTGATTGTGGATACACGAACAGCATTAGATTAATGAATTATGTCAAAAAGTAATACTGTGTGCCAAGTTAGAAAAAAGTATAGCAGAAAAACATTCAATTAATGGGAAGTAATTCATACGGTACCAAAGTGTTTTTAGAAAGCTAGATGTTCTCAAGTCAAAAATAGAAAAACTTTTATTTGATAAGATTTATCAAACAGGGAGGGAACACTTGAGATTAAATGGCACCAAAATTGACGATGGAAATCCATTTGCAACAACAATTATAATATCAGTTGAACAGAATTGCATAAAGAACAAATATGGAAAAATTGTGCACATCAAGCCAATGAAATGCAGAATAGCAGAGTTAGTACTTCATGTCAAGACAGGTTAATAAGGTTAGCAACAAAGAATGGAAATCACACTCAAAATGTGTGTCAAAAGTTTTTGGTAAAGGTGAGTCACACATCCCGTGTCCATTTCCTACATTGACAGTCAAGTAGTTTCTTCCAAATAAAACATTAACAGAGGTCTTCTTGTATTGTAGTCCAGTGTTTGTTAGGTATATAGTGGTGGGAACAATGCATTAAAAATGAGTTATTTGTAAGAAACAATTATGAGTTTTTCGTTTTGTCTTACCATTTATAAACCCAGGATGATCAGAATTTTGTACCATGTTAACTAAAAATAATTATATCTCAAATGTCACAGAGCATCTACGCGACGTGACCCATGTTATTTTCGTTTAATATATGCACTGTTATTTGAATTTATTAGGTATTCGGAAAACAAAGTCATCACTCACTGGCAGACCAGACGCTAATTCTATTCTATTCTATTCAGCCTTTATTTAGCAATTTCGAAAACAACTTTTTATTTAAAAATCTAGGGTTTCGATAAATTTTTTATATTTAAAAAAAAGAATTGAAAACCTTATCCAGAATGCAAAGTTGAGAAAGTAGCAGTGGAAAAAGGGGGAAATTTGAGAAAGAAAGAAACCTGAAGATTGTTTTCCTTAATGTAAGCCCAAATGTACTTGAGAGCTTGAGTTCGGGAAATCTCTGGAACGCCGACGATGGCTGCCATCTCGGGAGAAACTTTTCGTGGCTTCATGATACCGCGAACTTTGCCGCCGGTGGATGGCTGAGAGATGGTGGCCAGTGTAAGCGTTCGCAGTGGAGCAACCCGTAACGTAGAAGGAACTGCGGGAAATGCAAACCTTGATTGAAGTTGGGGCCTGAGAGTTATAGTGGATGTAGAAAATAGAGTAGTAGTAGCCATGGAAACCGCCATGTGCGAGATTCAGATAATGTTTTGTAAGGGAAGAAATATGTAAAGTTAGTCACTCAAACAATAACCAACACTCCATTATCCCTACTTCATCAAACCGTTATCTCATTCTCTTCGCTCTCCCTCTCTTTTCAATTACCAAATTACCCTTTTATTTTGAAACTTCAATTCCATTTCGGTCTCTTTCTATTAATACTTTTTTACTTTTGAATTTTTCAATCCAAATCTTTTTCAATCTTTATCAATTCTCTTTATTTTATTTTTTCAATTCTTTTTGTAAAATTTTATTTCATCATAGATTATAGATGTAAAGTTTTATTTAAATTTAAAATCATTTGATATATTATTAAAATTTATGAAAATGAATGGTGTTCAACCAAAATGTATAAGACATTAATTTTAATACATATCAAATAATTTTAGATTTTTGGAAAACTTCACATGCCTGATGGTTATGATATAAACTTTTGATCCATTGAAGAAAAAAAAACTGTAAAATTAAGAGAAATCGAGAGAATTGATAAAGATTTAGATTGAGATAATCCAATCTCTCTTTTTTTTTTAATCATAACAAAGTTAATTTGGATTGATACTTTTCATGGAATTCAAATTTTTTTTGGCTTAGCTGTAATTTTAGTCTTTTATTTTTATCAGTTCGCAAAATTAATTCTCGTATTTCAAAATATGACAGTCTTGATCATTCCCTCGTGTTTTTTACTAAAAATTCGTATGCTTGACTTATTTTTAATTATGTAGCATGTAATCTTGTTACCGTAGAACCTTCTAAATATTAACAAGTGTCTCAAGGACACTTGTTAAACATTTAAAAAATGAAATAGATTTTTGAGATCAGTGATTTCAATGCCTTCAAATTTTAAAAATGTGATATTTTTTACATAATTTTTTTCTTTTGTTTTTTGATTTCTTAACAAGTTCCCCAAGAGCATTTGTTACCATAAATTTAATTAAATTGCAAAAATGAATAATTACTAAAGATGAAAGTTAGGTTTTTAAATAGTTTTATTGAAATTTTATGGATATTAATCATTCTACTTCATCATATCATATATTATGTTGTTAATTAAAATATATTAAACTGTCATTTTTCAATTAAAAATATATGAGGGAGAGAACAAAAAAATTTAATTTTAAATTAGGGAGATTAATTATGCAAATTGGTGAAAATAGATGACTAAAGTTGTAATAAAGTTAAACTTTTTTAAAACAAGTTTCACATTTTATAACTTGAGATAAAAGGTGATGCATTGTCGGTGTAAAATAATTTCACACAGTGAATAAAAACTATTGCTTTTATCATCTTACAAAATAATTATAACTTATATTAATAAATAACCACTCAATCAACTGTGTGAGGCATGACTGTCAATGCATGATTATTAAACGCTAATAAATTCATTATTGAAAAAAAAAACTGGTGTACACCATATAACCTCTGGACCGCTTAGAGAGAAAAAAATAGAGAAAATAATGTCATAAATGTGAAATATTGTCAATGTAATATGAATCGAGAGATGTAACTAAAATAAGGTATTAAACTATTATAAAAAAAATTATTAATGTTTATACATCATCGTTGGGAGAAAAATATACATTTACTTAATGAAGGACTTGTCGCATACCACAATTGCATGGTACAACATTTAAGGAGTAGTTAGATTGACAAAAATTAAATGATTGTTTATAATGTAATACATATGGGTGCATAATACCCATTCTTGAATCTATTCTTATTTATAAACAAAAGTGTTAAAACATGTTATCTAGTTTAATTAATTAGTCCAAATCTATTCTCAAAATCACATGACATTAAATATGGGCAGCTAAAAAGAAATTTTCAATTAATGTCATTTATCTTTCATAAATAAATAAAGAGACTTGGTTAATCCTTCTAAATTAAAAAAATATAGATTAATTATACCCAATTAATGCTACACGTCGCACTTGATTTTATCACTTTTATCATGAATAAAGATATGGTATACAAAAAAGTGTGCAATCAACATAAATACGCCAATTTATATATTATGGATGCAATAACTTATCAATTCGGAACATTCAATTGGTGCATTCATTCGTGCATAAATTGGTGCATTCAAGTGACATCATATCTTTATAAATTTGAGACACAAATTTTGGTAATTGTCTGTAAAAGGAATATTAAGATAATTTTTATTATAATATTGTATCTCAATTAAGTTTCTTTTTTACATATAAATAAGATTTTATTAATATGGGATTATTCTTGCATTATAGTGAGCAAGCAACTCGATCAACCTTCTATATAAAGAGTTGCAGATGGCTCATATAATCACATGATAACAAAATTGACAGAAGTTTGTAGTCTGATACAACTTTATATATCATTGTCTAAAACACATAAACTCATTGATTTCTTTTGTATTTTTTTTTTATAAACTTGTGAATTGCACATATCAAACTTCTACTTTTCGCAATTTTATGAGAATAATTAAAGAAAATGATGATTCTTCGTGTTTTGAGAATAATTATACCTGTCGAAAAATTATTATCTCAAAACACCACATGAATTATACATTTTTTTCATGAAAAAAATAAGGATGATTTTAATACTTGTGTATATAACTTTTCACTCAGTTTACAAAATCCTATGATTTCATGTTTCAAATAATAAAACGATTTACGTAAGAACTGCAAAATTCACGAACAAATGAGATTATAAGAAACAAGTAATAATCACATGCAAATTAATGGATAAGCAAAAATGAGTAGCATACCATAACCAAATAAACATATGTGTGTTAAACACAATCAATTCTTAATTTTCTTCTTTGAGTTTTTTTTATGAAAAATACTATAGAGGAAGCCAATTATTTGCAAGAGCTGAAAAAAGGGGAAATGGAAATAGGAAATATGGCCATACTATTTTTTATTAAAAAGTTGAATTCAAATAAGGATTGTGAATATAATTTACAAACTAAATGACACATTAAATTGATTTGTAATTAATATGAAAAGTTATAGAGTCCTATATTATATTATATGTATTTAGTAGAATAATGTGAAAATACAACAAACCCTTCTAATGGGAATTGGAAAAATTTGAAAAGGCAAATACATTAGTTTCTTTTGAAATTAAATAATAAATTACAGTTCTTCTATTATTTCTTTATGATAAAAACTTGATCATATTTTCAAAGGAAAAATGTTGCTTACTAATGATATAAACTTTTATAAATAAATATATTCTAATAGTTGTATGATCATTATAAAGTAGGTGGACTTCACTGTGCCATCTTATATTATAGCAATTTGTTTTTTTTATGGAATTTATTAATTTTTTAATAATAGACACACGATTTATGAGAATGTAATCATTATTTTGAAAATTTAAAACTTTCGAAATTATCAATTTAATTTGATACTTATTATAAATGGTTAAAAGTATACAATTGTATTTTTCTTGTGTCTTGGGAGTGATATGTACAACTGTAGAGTGTAAGGTAGAATTCTAAAAAATTTAACATTAGTGGTGTTTGAACTTATATTTTAGGTGAATGAATATATTGAACTATGTTTCTCTCTTTTTATTTTTTTTTATTTTTTTTATTTTATATAAAAAAAATGTTATAGACTTGGACTGTGCTTCTCTAATAAAATAGGCCCGTTAATTTATTACAGTTTTTATAAAATGATTTTTATAATATTTAATTATTTTGTTATAATTTTTAAAAAATAATGCTTTAAATAATAAATTAGTTTAAATAATTTATTGTAAAAATTATTTTGAGTATTTTATTTATTTGTTGTAATTTTATTTGAGTAATGAAATTTTAAAAAATTATTAAAATAAAAAGATATTTTAAGAAGTTATTCATAAAGATTATTTTTTAGAAATATATATTTTTTAAAAGATGTGATTTTTATCATGTTAAATAGTAAATATCTATTTTTTAAAAAATTTATAATAAACAAGTTTAAAATAATTTTACTATTTTTGAGTAAATTTTTATAAAAATTAAATTTAGAATTATAAAACTGAAATCACTTTTTTAAAAGTTTAAAACAAATGCGGCAAATATCTATTGGATAAAAAAAAGAGGCATACATGAAAACAAAACAAAATTTATTCCTATTGTGAAATTTTAAAAAAATAAACAACAAGTGGAATGTTTAGTCTCCATCTAATCCTATTATAAATCTAAGATTAATCGGGAGAAAAATGTGTTAGTATATAGCTAGCTGAGAAAACTCTACAAGGAAATCATATATATTTGATAAAAGATTTGAAAAATTAGTGAACACTAACTTTATAACTAATCTCTATAATATTGTAATTAACCAATGAAGTAAGTAACTCTAACTAATCCTATCGAACTAATTAATACTAATAAATTTTAAGTTTCTAAGTACATGTAGGGGATATCAATAATGACTAAGTTGAATTAAAAAACATAAAAATAGAAATCATAAAATATATTATTGAAATTCGAGAGGGATGTGATAGAAATTGCACGTTTAATCGAGTTTACCGAGCGACACGACAATATTTAAAAGAAGCTTCACGGCGTTTTAGGTTATGTTGATAGCCATGAGAGGAGAAAGGTGTTGATGAAGGAGGAGGAATGATTGATGGGAGTTAAGTTAACACAAACCTGGTGGAATAGATAGATACTTACGAGCCAACAAATGGTGGTTGAAATGTCACTTCATTCTCACCCACTTTTTATTTGTTTTCTAACGCACCAAGCACAATTTCCATTTTTTTGAGCGTAAAATTATTAGTTTTAAAATTAATAATCAATTAAAAATGAAGTTGAGCTTGAGCCTATGACTTTCGATCTCTAAGTAAGCATAAGCAAAAGCAAAATCAGTTGGCTTTCAAATTGTACCATTCGGTTGCTGCGATAGCTTATCCCTTTCAAAGATTATTATCCCCCGGGTTAGTTAAATGTATTGAAAACATAATGTACACTTGGCAGCTATTTATTTACTTATGCTGTGAAGTGCAAGAAATTAAATATTCTGAAATCAAAGTTCGAACAAACTACTGATGACAGTGCTTAAGAGGGTGAAATGTCTAGTTACTGAAATAATAGGTTACCTGTATAATACTCAGCTCCTATTCTCTTTTTAAATAAAATACAGCATACGTTCAATTAATTAAGTGTAGTTTAAGATGTTGAACACTTTTCAATTCAATGATTAGTTACGTTACTAATTGATAGTAATGTGTGAAGGACACTAAGTAGTTATTAGTGGGTCTATGTTTAAGACAATAATTACACTGCTAATCATGGTTTCCAAAGCTGACTTGAAATGTGGATTGGATTGTTTTCTAAGCAAAGTCTTGGTCGTTACTTAGCACTGTTCCTATGGATGCTTACTGGTACTGTTTTCATTGAATGAAAAGCAAACACATACATGTGAATCAAAATAATCGTGTTTATTGCCAGCAGAGGGTGAAGCCCCCACCATAATTTGGGGTTATAACTTATATATGCATTATGCAGTGCATGGGGATCTGATTCAACAAATTAGTAATATATGTTACTCTTGGACAGAGAGGTGAGTAGGACCCAACATGAGTATCCAGATCCACCTTACCAACCAGTCCCTTATTGCATTTGCTTTCTATTTTCCTTTTTAACTCTCAACGTAGCGTGCAAATCACACATGCCTACATGTAATCCAGCCTCCAAATGACCCACGTTGTCACACACACTCATTAAATCACACATTCCACTATTGTTTTGATCCTAAAGTATAGTTAAATTTGTAGGTCGATAATAATGCATTTGAACATATAAGAATTGGTTAAACAAAAATTGAGCATGGATGAAATGTAGAGGATTGACGTTTGAACAAGAATTGAATTGAGTTGTTGTTGATATAGAAAAAGCGAGAGAAAAAGTAACGAAAAGAATAGAAAAAAAAAGAGGCGGTGGGGTCCATGAGGCAGCTAGCAGTGAAAGGAGGTCGAGGTGGCAGCAATATGATTGACAGTTATTATTATTATTATTATGATGATATAATGTAGTGTTGTGACATTCCTTCCAGAGATGGAATGGAATGAAACGGCGATGGAAAGTGTTTGGTAGAGAGTAGCGACTGTCATGATTATATAATACGGAACCCTTACTTTACTTTGCGTTAGTTAAGATCCAAACTCATTCATTCCCCTGCCTATTTAACCTCTCCCCAGAGTCAGAACAACTCTTAACTACTCTCTTCTCATTCTATTTCTATCCAGCTGCAATATTATTAACACAAAGAAGAAGATGGGTACATATAATATACTTTTGGCGGTTGCTTTGATTTGCGCTGTGTTTGCACGCGCAGGAGCTCAATCTCAATCTCAATCTCCACCCACTTCCCCAAACACCTCTCCAGCACCACCCACTCCTCCTAATACTAACGCTCCTCCAACGCCAACCACTCCTCCTAATACTAATGCTCCTCCAACGCCAACCACTCCCCAAGCTTCTCCTCCTCCCGCTCAATCTTCTCCTCCACCCGCTCAATCTTCCCCTCCACCTGCTCAGTCTACTCCCCCACCACTTCAATCTTCTCCTCCACCTGTTTCCGCTCCTCCTCCAGTTCAGTCTTCCCCTCCTCCTTCTCCACTCACTCCTCCACCCGCATCCCCACCCCCTGCCTCTCCACCTCCATTCTCTCCTCCTCCCGCAACTCCTCCTCCTGCAACTCCTCCACCGGCACTCACGCCTACTCCACTATCATCTCCTCCAGCAGCCACTCCAGCAACTACTCCAGCTCCAGCTCCTGCAAAACTCAAGAGTAAAGCTCCTGCATTGGCACCCGTCTCGCCATCCGAAGCTCCCGCTCCCAGCCTCTCCTCTCCCTCACCCGCTCCATCTGGTAACGATGATGTAAGTTCTCTCTCTCTCAATGCTAATTAGAACATACAGATTTAATTTGTAAACCAAAAAGGCAGATTGAACAAAGCAAACAGAGTGTATGTATATGAGAAGTGTGAGTTGTTAAACAAACTAACTAACTAACTTTGTGGCTATTGCATTGCAGAGTGGGGTACACAAGTTGTGGTCGCAGAAGATGGTGCTTGGCTTAGTATTTGGATGTGCTTTCCTCTCCTTACTGTTCTAGATATGTTTTCGGACTGCAGATCGATCATTCTTATTTTGCTATATATTATTTTCTGGATGTCATTTCGGACTTTATATATTGCTGTCTATCTGGATCACTACTATACATTGTTTGCATTTATTCTTGGGACATTATTTCAGCCGAGGTTTTGTATTTGAGGACACTTCTTTTGTATGCCACTATTACTACTATTACTTCATCTATCCACTCCTTGCTTTCTTTCGCTATTTTCTCCATTACATTTTTTTATTCGTTTAATCTTTCTATTTACGTCCATCTACATCCTCCACACTTTCTATTGTATTTTTTTATATCATTTATGAAGAGAGATACCATCCCAACAATGTTTTTTTATGAAAGGGGGCTGGCCCCAACAACAAGAGACAAAAACAATAAGAGAACAAATCCTAAAGTTTTTACGGAAGGCAACGACACTCAAATCAACCTTAAGCAATAGAGGCAAAGTTAGACTTAACGTAAAAAATGCAATTTGAACTATTCAATTGGAGTGCAAACTTGGCAACAACATGTGTCACTTGATCCACTTTGCAAAAAAACATGTTTTAAATCCAACTACCGCAAGAGAGTCAAAATTTTGAGAAACTAGAAGAAAGCACGGATGATTAGAACCACAACTATTATTAAGCAAACCAACAACCACTCTAGAATTAGATTCAATGGGAATAACTCTAAAATTTCGGTCAATAGCCGACTTTAATTAGGGATGACAATGTATAGGGTTTGGATAAGGTACTATAGTACCCATCGCGTGGTTTAAAAAAATATTCATATCGTATTCATATCCTATTGGGTATCAATTATAATACAATTATCTGACCATCTGAGTACCTAAGTGCCCATGTTCGTACCCCATATCTATTACCTATACTTAATGAATAAATGAATATTGTTTTGATTAAATTTAAAAATTATCTAAATATCTAAAATCCAATCATAAAATATTATAAACTAAAATATTTTTTAACTCAAAACATTTCAAATGAACAATCGTTACAATACACTCAGATATCCATAATAATATTTTATAAAGTTGCAAGTCTTACGAAAATATTATTCGAGATCTATAAAAGCAATTGACAGAAAGTTGCAAGTATAATTATAAAGTCACGATTAATAAAACACAACTTTTAGTTATAAAATGACAATTATTTACCTGTTAATCATAATCAAATTCCTAAAATATTTACAAATGTTTCTATTTCGATTATAAATATTGTATTGGTCTAATAATATTAATAGATGTTAAAATATAAAAAAAATAATTAATTAAACTAAACAATAATATAATATACTAAATAAATAATATATTTATATAAGTGTAGGACGGGGCAAGTACTACCGCACTCCTACTTAATTTTACAGATAATTATCGGTCTCCATAATTATTATATATCTAGATTTTTACCATGTACATCGTAGATTTTTTGGGTGGGTTCCCTAACTTTAACCCTTTATGGTACAAACGTTCCATAGTAACCGTGCAAACGAAGAGAAACACTATTATCGTCACATGCAACTCCACCATAAGCCAAAATAGACCCAAACTTTCCAACCCTTTGGCGAACATCATTAGAAATCAATTTTCTAACAGATATGGCAAAATTCTTGAAGATATTCTCATTCCGAGTTCGCCACAAACAATCAAGAACCACCATAAAAGTAGTCTGTCAGTCTTCATTCTCCATGAGATAGAGGCCTGCGATACAATTTAGGAGGCAATTATTCACATCATGCACCTAGAAATCTATGGGAACTTGAATCCTCGCAAGCCTAATCCGAAGCTCTTTACTCACAGCATTCTCGAAAAACATGAGAAATAGTTTTAGTATGCACATGAATTTATTGATATTTTTCTCCTCGTTGGCAAATTAAATAAGCATATTCTAAATTGGAAAATGCTTAGCAACATGAATAATATTAACAAGATTAGTTTGAACAAGTGTGAACTTGAAAAAAAAGGGAGGAATGATAAGAAATCGGGGAAAAAGTGAGGATGCTACGAAATTAGGGGAAAATGATAGGTAAAAGAAAAGTAATGGAAAAAGGAAGAGAAACAACGATGATGGGGTTCTTATCATTTGGTCATCTTCTTCTTGGTCGTATTTTCTCCTATTTTTAAGAGGTTTATGGAGGAAAACAAGTAAAAAAAAGGTATTGAAATGAAATTTTGAGTGGTGATGAAATGAAAAAAAGAGGAGAATGTGACTTGAGAGGTGAGGGACATTTATGCATTTTGGATTGAGATTCAATAATTTAAATTTTAAGTTCAGTTTTTTTTTTTTTTTTTTAAATTAAAATTTATAATAAAATATGAATCGTAACCATCACCGGTATATTACATTCATAATTTTTTACACATTTTTATTTTTCATTTATTTTTTCTCTCTCGTAAATGAACTATCAAATACACAAGAAAAATACAAATATATAAAAAATGAGAGTCAAAATAAATTTATCCATAATTTCATGAATGCTAATGTTAATGCAAGATGATATTGACAAATTTAAACATCGTTTTGCTTATATGTCATATAAAGAAAATAGAATATTCAAACTTTAACCATGTTGCAACACTTTTTTGAAATAGTATTTAGAAGCGTGGATAATGCTAGTGCTATAGATAAAAATAAATAAAAATTTGAATTAAAAAAAATAAAAATAATTTTTTTAAAAAATAAATAAATATTATTGTAAAATAACAATACGAGCATTTATCGTATAATTTAAAAAGAAAGTTTTCGATATACTTTTACTAAAGTAGTTTTATGTTTAGATTCTAAAAATAAAACAAGTACACCAAATATTTAGATAGTGATTTGAAGTTGTTGGATCGTGGTGTGTTTTGAAAAGGGATGGAGAAGGCGGTGCGAGCGTACGCAGAGGTTCTGAGACTTGTAAGGCGATTACCGAAGGATTCGAGGGGTTATTATGCCAAGTACGCCCGCGAGAACTTTGTGAATTACCGTGAGGTTGATCCTTCTGATTCTTCCACCCTCCATGATCTCTTTCAACGCACCTACACCCATTCCCTATGGGTTCTCCATAAGGTCCGTCCCTCCACTTCCTACTCTTTTTTTTTTTCATCTTCTTCTTAATCCTGTATTTATTTATCTATTTTCTAATATACAATGGATGCCACTCACTGCACTGCAGTATTCAGTTGATGAATCTGCCGCGGATAAGCTGAAGGGGATCTGCTGCGCTTAGTTTAGCTGTGCCGCCCAACTGTTTGTTCTTATTCCCCGCTCAACCCTTCTTTGCACCGTCCGTTTTCACATTCTTTTTTATGTGTTAGTTAATTCTGTCTTCATATAATACTGTGTGTAATTTGCAGTTGGATTAATTTTTTCCTAGAGCTTGTTCAAGATTCTATTTATTTATTCCATGAATAAAATCGAGCTTATCATATATAACTAGTATTTTTTAAAGCTTCGTTAGCTATGCGTAGTTGTCTCCTTGAAGATCTCACGAATACCATTTCCCCCTACCCCCGTTGTGTTGTCTGCATACATGCAATACACCACTCCCCAAGCTACTCATGGAAACAGATAAACACACTATGCGAGGACGATCCCTGCCACTAGCCAACTTCATTTTTAAATCAACTATAACAACAATATTCAAGTTTTATCTCATTATCATTATGTGGAGTCTAACAACTTCATTTTGACATATATAAGTAAACCAAGACAAAAAAAGTTGATCCAAGTAGTCAAGACTCAAGAACCTTACCAATACTGTAGAATGTAGAGAATTGAGGTTGTTGTAAGACAAGCAAAGATGATGGTGATGAATATAGGGTGATTTTCAACTTGTATATGCTATATAGTGTTGCAATAATAATTGTAATGGAGCATTTGCCTGCATCATTCACGGCATCAAATTTGGGTTTGGCCAGTTTAACGAGAGAGGAAGTGAATGATCACAATAAGTAGGAAGGAATGAATTGAGAAAGAAAATAAAATGACGAGTTTAAACGAGAAGAAGAGTGACTAGACACAAATAGCCAATGTTTATAGTCATTTTTATCCTTCTTACATAAATAGAAGCATATCATGTCTGAGGTTATTATTAGGGAAAAAAATACAAGTGTGGTTACTAAAGTGTGGCCTGTGTTCTGCGAGGAAGAGTTTTATGCAGAATTTAGTTTGGAGAGTTAGAGATGAAAAAGATAATTTTTATTGGATTGATTCCTACATTCTTTATTTGGGATTAGGTATCGAAGGTGCTACTGGTTTAGTTCCTTAGGTTGATGCGATTAAACTTGTCTCAAATTATGTGGATGCGGATATGATATTTGAAAGTTGGATTGGTTATATAATTATTTGCCTGATCATTACTCAACAGTACTATTTTAGCGTCGATGTTGCTTACAACTAAAAATGAGACTGATCTTTTCATTAAAGAACAGTAATGAGACTTTGAACTTTTACCAGGTAAAGAATTTTTCACTTTAGCTTCTACGCGAGTCCCTTATAACTAATGATTTTCCTCCTTCTCATTTAGCCTTTCCGACTGTTTCACATTTGAAAGAACCATAGATAATTCATTGCTTTTAGTTTTATGACAGAGCACAACCGATAGTAGACCTTGGCTACGTGTCTTGTGTGTAAAAGTCAATAAAATCTCGTATGCGTCTATTTCGGAACTGCAGTCTTACCGTTACACCAAATTATGGACAAGATAAGGTCTGAGTTATAATAAATTAACAATAATTTCTTTAAGTTTTCTGATCAGAAATATTGGTTACAACTTATAATTTATCTACAATTGATACCATTTTAGGTTGTAAGTGGTGTTTGGAATTCATGGTGGATTCCATGTGGTGGACACCGCTAACTAATGGATTAAAAGTTTTTTGACAAGGAAAACTCATCATTTCGAGATGAATAATATTCTTAATACAAGTTGGATTATGGCTAAAATCATGATTACAAGAATGAAAAATAGTGGATCTACGCCAGCTATGGATTGAGTTGCAACTTGCTACCTTCGCTTATTGCATGATATCACTTTTTTTGAAGGATATTGTTTGATATATTTAATAAAGCGATTTAATTTATTCAACAACGTGATTTGATATATTCACAAGAAACTTATTGCATTAATAAATTTTAGGGTCATATTATGAGGGAACTATTTGACCAAACTCAAATGTCTTTACCACAAATTTAGAATTAGACTCTATTAAAACATAATTAATTTTAAGTTTATAGTCCATTTTTCACACGACAAATGAAAATTAATTCTTTTAGTTTTTTTCTACCACGTATTTTACATTTCTCTTATTTTTTCATTCAACGATTCAGATTTCACTATTCTGTCATGTCAATAGAAAAAATTTATTGTCCACAGATTACATACACAATATCATCTTTAATGTTTAGCTTTGATATAATTTGATTAGACAAACCTCAAACAAAATCACCTCTTGCGTCTTTATACAATTCATATTTTAGCTAAATCTAAAATATAATTATTTAAAAAATATAATTTATTTAGATTATTATTTTTTCAAAAATTTAAACATCACTCAAAAACGATGTAAAATCCCTCAAAAAATAACTAATAATGTAAAAAATAATTTTTCAAATGTGAACGGTTTTAGAAGAAACTCAAATATGAATTATATAATTTTATAATAAGAATAATAAAAATAATTATTATTTAAGGATTAAAAATAAAATAAAACCGTGTTTAAGTTTAACCGCCTCGTACGTTTGAAAGAAGAAGCAGCGACATTGGTGGTAGACAGTTTTGGATCATTCTCTCCTCCATCGTCTTTTATGTTCTCAGATTATCAATATTACAATGAGTTTGGATTCGTTTCGTTCCTCCTCAGCCCCTAATTCCAAACGAACTCTCTCTTTCTCTAATTCAGCATCTTCCATTCGATCCAATGATAATAACAGTGCTAACAACAAGAGGAAGAAGATGAAGACCACAGCCACCAACCAGAAAACCTTAGGCGTCGCCTGGGGCTCAAATTCCTCCTCCTCCTCCCGAAAGCCTCCCTTTTCCGATTTCGGCAGGTTACTATTATTATTCTTTTCATATTGGCAACAACTATCGATTGGATGCTGTCAATTTTCTTACTCGGTCTTAATTTCTAAACATTTTCACACCAGTGTTTTTTAATTGACTATGTAAATGCAGTTATATGACTGAGAAGAATCGGAAACTACACAATCAATTCAACGCCGAAGCTTCCACGTCTTCCTTTAGTGCCTCTACTTCTGGGAAGCCTATATTCGCCGGAGTTTCAATTTTTGTTGATGGTTTCACGGTTCCCTCCAGCCAGGTTAATCTTATTTCCTTTTTCATCACTCTGTTTATCACTTGAGTTTTCAACAAGGAGAAAGGGGTGACCGTTGTTATGTTAAATTTTACTGACAGTTTTATTCCGATTATCTTTAAGGGACTAAAGTGTGACAGCAAATTGTATTTTTAGTTGGCTTTTTCACATGGTATTTTTGGTTAAGTCAAACCTTTGGGAAAAAACAAAGGGATGACATAATAACGTTAATGACAAACATGTTTCAGGAACTGCGGGGCTACATGTTAAAGTATGGTGGAAGATTTGAGAATTATTTCTCTAGGCATCGTGTAACACATATTATCTGTACCAATCTTCCTGACAGTAAAGTTAAGAACCTCAGGTTTGTTTTCATGTCCTTAACAAAATTGAGGTTTGAGTCCTACTCTTGGGTACTTCTTAAATTTAATTGTTGCATGGTCCACTGCAGAGCTTTCAGTGCAGGGCTTCCAGTGGTAAAACCAACTTGGATTTTAGATTCAGTTGCATCTAATAGACTCTTGACCTGTAAGTTATTGCATTTCCTGTACACTTGTGTTTTTCCTTCTTTGGGAAAACTTCTAATTTGTTTTTGAAGAGGAAGGATAGGATGATGAAAGCAGATAGAATGGGACTATTTGAATGCTTTCGTAATCCAGGTCCACATATGAAAGTATTACTATCCGGTCCTGTTTTTTCATGCGTTTCCGTATTAATTTCATTATTTTTGTGGGATAAGATAATATTTTATTTGTTTTTCCAAGTCATCATCTCAAAAGATGCAAAATTTGCCTTGGTAGGGGTGCCTTATCAACTTGAACAGCTTCCTAATAACCAACCAAAACTGTCGGCCTTCTTCTCATTGAGAAATAGCAAAATGTCAGAGGATACTTTTACAAATGCCCTTTGTCAAGTAGAGCCAGACATTGAAGATTCATCTGCTAGAGTTGGCAACTCAAAGGATAGATATTCATCCGATGTTGCAAAGGTGGTTGAACCTAGCTGGCAAATCACTATCGAAGCTGATGATGTTGTCTCTGAGAATACTGATGCAATTATGATGGAAGAGCAGCTGACTAGTGTTGGAGTTAAATGTGATGAAGAAGATCCTGTAGGAGGAAGCAATGATGCCGCTAAAGATGTGATGAACTTCCAAGGTGAACTTAAACCTAATAATGAAGAACCTTCTACATCAGTTACTAGCCTCTGCTCAAATGACCAGAATGTAAACGAAATTGCAAGTTCTTCCTCCACCAGGCCTTCTAAACAGTGTCATTCAACTCTTTCAGATCCTAATTTTGTGGAAAATTATTTCAAGGTAGTGAAGTTGATAAAAGTTTCATACTGCTTGGCAAAATGACGACATTCTTTATTTTCTTTAATTATGGTTGCTGTATGATGACTTTCTCCTCGTTTTACTTTGACATAATTTTCCTCGCTGACTGCATCTTAAAATCACTGCAAATTGTTAAATTTCCAATCTTCTAATTTCCACTGATGACGCTATATTTTGCAATATCCTAGCTGAAGTTTGGTATATGCAATGTGCAGAGCTCACGGCTCCACTTTATTGGAACCTGGAGAAATCGGTACCGAAAGCGTTTTCCCATCCCGTCTACTGGGTTTGACAATGAAATTTCTAACATTAATGCCTCTACGGTTTCTGGGAATGCAGTCGTCATCCATGTTGACATGGTAGGCTTTATATACAAGGATGTGGGAAATAACTAATTGTTGTCAACTTACATTATTTGTTCAATACTTAACAGTTTAGATTTTTAAGTACAAATGTTATGTTTATGTGTGTGTGCTGCCCCAGGATTGCTTTTTTGTCTCAGTGGTAATCAGAAACCACCCTGAATTGTTGGACAAGCCTGTAGCTGTATGCCACTCGAATAATTCTAAGGGAACTGCTGAGATTTCCTCTGCAAACTACCCAGCTCGTAGTTATGGTTGGTTATATGCTAAGTTATATGATGATAATATGACTTAATAAGCGGCATATATTGTTTATCTTTTTGCTATGTAACTTTTTCCTTCTGTCATTTTAGGTATTAGGGCTGGTATGTTTGTTCGAGATGCCAAGGCTCTTTGTCCCCACCTTGTTATCTTTCCATACAACTTTGAAGCTTACGAGGAAGTAAGTAACAGAAGTGTGTCTGTAATTGATTACTTACAAAGAAGAATACAATTTCATATTTTTTTTTTAAACTTTTTTTCACCCTTTATAATTGGTTTTTACAAAGATGTTGCGGACAATTTGCAGGTAGCTGATCAATTTTATAGTATATTGCATCGATGTTGCAACAAAGTGCAGGTTTTTTATGCTTACTTGGACATTCTTTAAGTTCATATATTCTCAGTTGGTGTGTCCTTAGTGCTGTAACTGTCACTTAATACAGGCTGTAAGCTGTGATGAAGCATTTTTAGATGTCACCCATTCAAAGGTTGAAGATCCTGAACTTTTAGCATCATCCATTAGGAAAGAGATCTATGAAACCACTGGATGTACAGCCAGTGCTGGCATAGCTGGAAACATGCTTATGGCTCGTATTGCTACTAGAACTGCTAAACCAGACGGTCAATATCATATAACTCCAGAAAGGGTATGTTCAGGAGTTTCTGTTATTCATTACTGAATCTACAGGAGAGAGAAAATGTGAGAGAGTTTTTAGGTAAGGAAACGAGATAGAATCTGTTATTGGTTGATTCATCTGCTGAATACAACTGTATTTACAACTGCGGCAGCTTGCAAAAACAGAACTATAGCTAATGACTTAAACTAACTAATCTGTTAATAACTGATTGTCAGTTATGCTAGCTCCGCTAACTGACTGGAAAGTTCTGGGACACCTCTATATGATCATAATTGCATACTGTACCATTCAGAAAATATGTTTTTTTCTTAGTATTCTATTTGTATTTTTGGTGTGATGGAGGTGTCATGTAACTGATATTAAGGCCCTGTTTTGAGTAAATTTCTTTTGTTTTATGTGGCTAGAGGAGTGTCTGTTCCATGAATTATATGCTGAAAGCTTCCCATACATTATCTTTGAGTATTTGCAGATTGAAGTGTTAATGCTAATTGTTGCTATTTTAATTCTGTATTTAATTATGTGAAGTCTTTTGAATCTTTGCTAGTCCAAGAAATTTTATTACTTCAGACCATGATGCTTTGAATTTTTTTTAAAAGTGCTTATTCCTTGACATGTAATGTGGATGCATTGAACAGAATGCTTATTGTTCACTAGGAAGAATTTATGGTGGTTTATGCTGTATGTTCTCAGGTTATGCTGTCAGACTTAGATAACAATTGCATATTTAACGAACAACTTATGTATCAAATTCTTTAGATAATTAATGAAAATATTGGGGGTACTGATATCATGTTTCTGCTTGTAATTTCTAGCTTTTGTAGTTCACTTGGACATATGTAAATCTACAATTATTCCCTACAAATTATGTAATTTTATATAATAGTTGATGTGTGGAATATGTCAATATTATTGCCTTGCCTTATTCAGTTTTACTTTTCCAGGTTGAAGATCATTTAAGTCAACTCCCAATTAATGCACTTCCTGGAGTAGGGCATGTTTTACAGGAAAAGTTGAAGACGCAGAATGTTCATACGTGCGGACAGTTGATGATGATTTCCAAGGTTTTACTATCCACTCTCATAGTATTTTGTTTATCTGATGTTTCCTGATATTCTGAAAGTTCAGTTTCTGTTCTTTGACTTCCTTTTGAAGGTCATTTTGTGACTCTATTTTCAGTCTGTTATAAGTATCCGTTTTCTGGTTTTAGATATTTCTCTTTCGCTTTGACTTTGGGAAATTCATGGTTTGACTAATGGATTTAAAACCTTCATTAAAAGGATATATCGACTTGGAAGTAAATAGTTTCAAACTAAATTAAATTTAAGAGACAAATAATCATTAAAATTAGAAATTCATTTAAGCCAAAAAAGGAAGGCTCAAATTTGAGGATAGAATTGTGACCCTAACATAAGCCACATAAAAAACTTTTATGATTGTATGATGATGAAGCTTCAGGTATACCTTATCAACCAAACAATCATCACAACATACTTGGGTTATGTTTTTACTGAAATTTCAATAGTGTCTCTACTATGTATTTTCTTCCTCCAAAAGAACAAATACCTGTCAAAACATGTATATGACTGACCAAATTTTTCAAATAACTTAATATGCAAATCTAGTTTTAATACATTCAATATAATCCAAAATAAATTTGACATAAGTTTTCTTGCAAAATCCCCGAAGTTCCAAATTGACCACCAAAATAAAGGAGGCCTTCCCAAAAGAAAGTAATGCCATGAAGGGGCTGAGGATGCCATGGAGGCAGACCGCAAATAATGTGGTTTTCCAACAGTTCGAAACTTGCTACTTAACTCCGTGGTAATTCGGATAATAAATAAGCAAAATGGTGAGTCAAACTCTGTGAGGGTGTAACAACCACTATGAATTAGAAGGGAAATACAACTATGCACAAATGTTAATTCTTTTAAAAGTCAGATGAAAATTGCTATGCTACTAAATAATAGTCACTATAATAAGGTAATTAAAATATCAGTTATAAAATAATTAAATCACGGCACGGGAAGCAAGCATAGTAGCCAACAGAATTCAAGCACCAATAAATATTTTACAATTCTTTAGAATCTTAATGCTATACTAACAATGCATAACACTAAAATCTCTAAATTAATACTCATAACTTCAAAAAAATTTATGCCAATCTAATATATGAAACAACCTATTTTGGAGAGCTTGAATGTGTGATTTTCATGGAGTGGGTATCATCCTCTTCTCCTTAGAATGAGGAAGAAAATGCCTAAGTCCATGGAATAACCACAAATTTTAGCTCAAAAGAGGAAGAAAATGGGAGAGGCTATACAAATTTCACCAAAACCTGCGAAGGATGCCTGAGATTGAGAGAATATGAAGTAAACAAGGGAAAAGAGATAAAGTGGAAGCAAAAATGAGGTAGGGCGAAGCTGCAAAACAAGGGTAGCAAATATAATGCTTCTCGTGTGGAGAGTAGCTTTAAAAGGATCCGGCCTTCATTTTTTAGTGAAACGACTCATTTCATTTCAAGAACCTTCAAGAATTAAAACCTTTTTTCGTTCAATTTGCACAAATTCAATTTTATATTCCTACCCAGTTCATTTTCTTTTGGCCATTAGTTGGAAAACAATTTGGAATATTCTATTGTGTATCAGTACCTGCTTTCTTTGCATCTGCAGGTCTCACTGCAGAAGGACTATGGAATGAAGACAGGAGAAATGCTGTGGAATTATAGCAGAGGAATTGATAACCGGTTAGTTGGGGACTTTCAGGTAGGGAAAAAGGCCATCATTTTGTTTTGACTTTATTTTTTATCTTTCAAATCCAAAATTGATTCTCATTATAAGGACTTGGAATGTTTATTCTTTGGACTTACACACACACACACACACACACACTCTCTCTCTCTCTCTTTAAATCCACTTATTTTCTTCCATTTTACGTCGGGCCATTTTGTTGTGTAAGTTACTCCTTTTCATTCATCCATTGCAGTCCTTGTTTAGTGACTGACTAACAATTGCTAAAGTGAACTAGGATTGAAGAATATAAATTGTCTGGTTAATATGAGAAAAATAATGTAATCAGGCTGAAATGGAAATTGGTCCTTTTATTCTCCACAGTATGATTTAAAATCATTATGCCACTCGCTAGTATGTTTCTCTCAATCTTCCTACTCAAATGTGGTGTTTTATCCTTGTTTCCTCCTTTGAAGGTTAATCATTTTATTTTGATAAGCTTATGTTAAAGCCTTTTTCATAAGGATGATATCATGTACACTTATGCAGGAATGTAAGTCTATTGGTGCTGATGTAAATTGGGGTGTGAGGTTCAAAGATATGAAAGATGTCAGTATTCTTCTACATATATATATATTTTTTTTTAATTTTTGCTTTACAGTACTACAAAATGAAATCAATCAAAATATTGACTAAAAAGTTTTTCCAGTGTGAGAAATTCTTAACAAGCCTTTGCAAGGAAGTCTCGTTAAGATTGCAATCTTGTGGTATGCAAGGGCGCACTTTCTCTCTCAAGGTATTAATTTATGTTTACCTTTGATAGATTTTTATTTTAAGATTATTCAGATATCAACTTTCTGTTTTGGCTCATGAGTTTCTTTTCATGTCCTGTTTTATTTCTTGAACTGTCATATGCTGTTATCATAATATGTTTCTTATAACTTCTATGTCAAAAGATTTGGAATTTTAGAATTTTTTTGGATATATGTTTTAGATAAAAAAGAAAAGAAAAGATGCTGATGAACCGGCAAAGTTTATGGGTTGTGGAGACTGTGAAAATTTGAGTCACTCTGTAACGGTAAATATTGAAACTCCAGCATTTTTCATGTATGCATTAAACTGATATATTGTCTTCCAAAAGGTTTTCTACTTGTTTTCAGGACTGATTTTGTGTTTGATATTCTCACTGTAGATTCCTCTTGCCACTGATAATGTGGAAGTACTCCAAAGGATAGTAAAGCAGCTTTTTGGAAATTTTTACATAGGTATCTTAACTTTTAATTTCCACCATTTTAATGAGTCTATAACTGAAGCAGCGTTTTGGAAGTTTTTACATAGGTATCCTTAGATTCTTGAATCCTTTGCCTCATTTGCTATCTTAAGAAAAAAAAGGTTAAAGAAACAACAATCCCATTTGACGGGGTTAAGAATGCTCTTGGTAAATTTTTGTAATAAGAAAGGCCAAGACTAAAGCAAAAGTACCATATTTAAAATGACCATACTATAGAAGGATGATGGTTATGAAAGTTGTACAATTCTAGATGCATTTATAGTAAATGTGGTTTGGATTGGTCTTGGTTTATTCTTAAAGTTTCATTAGACACTTAATGTGAAATTGTGAATGGTTTCATCCTTTCAGGATTGCATATTGTTCATCGTATTCTATTCTAATTTAAAGCTTTCATATCAAACACTTAAGCTCAGCACTAGAAATTGTTGGTAATAGACTATCGTTTCAAAGTATTAGGCCATCATTATAACAAATTTATATGATTGTATGATGATGAAGCTTATGCCTTTGATCTTTATTACAATTTTATGGTATTTTCTTTGTGTCATTGCGTTGCATAACACAATTTAAGAAACCTGTCAGGATCCAATGGTTCAATAGGATAATCTATGAACTAGTCAGGTGTTTGGTTCATTTCACTTAGTGAACTTGTCCAAAACAGGTAGTAAAAAATCAGTGATTAGTTTAATTTTTAAAAATTGA
This sequence comes from Cicer arietinum, assembly GCF_000331145.2. Taxonomy (NCBI): domain Eukaryota; kingdom Viridiplantae; phylum Streptophyta; class Magnoliopsida; order Fabales; family Fabaceae; genus Cicer; species Cicer arietinum. The sequence continues at coordinate 222,586 of NC_021167.2, read as the reverse complement.
TATATAGTGTTTCAGCCCAGTACTTTTAGTAGGGGATCCATATATCTCCTGTTAATTGGAAATCTAACCATCATCTTCTCCTTTTGGCAATTTCACATAGATGTCAAGGAGATTCGAGGTATTGGCATGCACGTTTCCAGACTTGAAAGTAGTGAGACCTCAAAGCAAGGTACCTGTATTATTTTCAATGAAGTTTAACCCAGCTGTTGTAACACGATACTCATTCCATCTCATATTAAGTGTCACATTTAGAATATCAATGAAGCACTAATTATCTTTTTACACTAATATATTCTTATTTATTGTAGCTCATCTCACCTAACTACTCCACTAAAGTCTATTAATAAGGACATTTAAGTATATGAAGCTCATTTTATCATATAAATTAGTGCACTCGATGATTTTCCTAAGAAGTAAACATAACCTTAAACGAAACTTAATTTGAGATGGAGGGAGTATTGTTTTATTGTGCATGCAACTAAGTTTTTAGGCGACTTACTGAACTGAATGAGAACTTCTGTTTTAAGCTGAGACTTGCTACCTTGATGTTCCTCATCTTTCCATCTATCTGTCCAAACAAATTTGCTTCTTTTCCTTGGATTTGAACTATGGTTTTATTATTTTTCAATACTTTCCGTGTAATTTTCTAATACTATTTATTTCATGAAGGGGCAGAAAAGTATAATTTGAAATCATGGTTCACTTCAGGATCTGCAAGTATGGAAAAACAGAAACATCCTATTGGTAATGGTAAATGTTGTTGAATAGGGGTTTCATGTTATGCTATTATTTAGAAGATATTTGGTGTAGATCATATATGAACAACTGTTTTTTCATTTTGTGATTTTGTTGATGATTGAATTAATAAATATGCCTTCTGGTGGTTTCTCTTTCGTCAGGTCATGACAAGCAGAATATGGATGGCACTTCCGTTCTTGAATCTAGTGCTTTGCAAGGATCTTCAGTTCAAATGGACAATAACATACAAGATAACCAAGCTAGTGCTGACCGAATTTCGACACCACCTCCTTTGTGTCACCTTGATGCGGAAGTTATAAGGAATCTTCCCCCAGAAGTATTTTCAGAATTAAATGAAATTTATGGAGGGAAGTTAGTTGATTATATTGCTAAAGGGGAAGGCATAAGTGAGAGTTCTAGCTCTTTACGAAACTCGCTTTTGGAACAAGAAGGTAAGCATTTCTATGTTTCATTATCATAGGATTCATAGCTACTTTGGACTAATACTCAACTCAAATCTGCACGCATGCTTTAAAATTGTTTTTTCCGCAGCAATAAACAAGAAAGAGGAGCTTTTAGATGTTGAGCCGATTCCTCAAAAAAATCCATTAACTAAGATTGAGGTAATTGTTTTTCTTCTTTCTTTTGTATTTTAATTTTTAATTGTAATTTTTAAATCTAAACTATGGTACTAGACTGGACAAGTTTGTTTGTTTGAAAAATTACTTTATCATGCATGGTTCTGTCTGTCAGCTCAACAATGTTTAGGTTTAATAATTTTATTATTAGTCCTATTCTATTGGTTCACTTAGATCTAAGGTGATTTTTTTTTCACTAGAATCTTTTGTAAGATGTTGAATTTAGGAAAACATATTCATCAACCAAACCACTTACTTTGAGTGTGTTTGTTTGAAGGTATCCGAAAATATTTCCTAGAAAATGTATTTGAGAAGGTAACATTACTATGTTTAGTAAAAAAAATAAAAGTTCTTGGGTAACATGGATTCCTAGGAATTTTTTTTACTAATGCCTTCTCTCTTTTTCATTTAACTGTATAATGATGGTTTAATTTAGAAATTCTAATAGGTTGAAAAACCGGTGGTTTTCCTTTGACTGTAACTTACTTTAGTAGTTCTATCATCTATGTTCACTCACTTTTGAAAGCGTAGAAGATTTCTAGTAACATTTTTTAGAAGATCCTTATTATATCTCTTAATATCTTAGAAGTCTCTTGGTTTGACCTCTTAGAAATGATTTCACATTTTATTATATTTCCTGATTTGTTTCTTGTTTGATTAGTATTAAGAGTTTAGTGAAGGGTATAATATTAATAATTAGTCTTTTGTCATCTGTATCATGTCGTTATGCACAAGAGAATATTACTCAATTTCTATTCTCTCTTTC